>NC_086247.1:153612403-153903191 GCF_021018805.1 Prinia subflava | reverse complement strand
TCTAACCCTAACCCTAACCCTAACCCTAACCCTAACCCTAACCTAACCCTAACCCTAACCCTAACCCTAACCCTAACCCCTAACCCTAACCCTAACCCCTAACCCTAACCCTAACCCTAACCCTAACCCTAACCCTAACCCTAACCCTAACCCTAACCCTAACCCTAACACCCTAACCCTAACCCTAACCCTAACCCTAACCCTAACCCTAACCCTAACCCTAACCCTAACCCTAACCCTAACCCTAACCCTAACCCTAACCTAACCCTAACCTAACCCTAACCCTAACCCTAACCCTAACCCTAACCCTAACCCTAACCCTAACCCTAACCCTAACCCTAACCCTAACCCTAACCCTAACCCTAACCCTAACCCTAACCCTAACCCTAACCTAACCCTAACCCTAACCCTAACCCTAACCCTAACCCTAACCCTAACCCTAACCCTAACCCTAACCCTAACCCTAACCCTAACCCTAACCTAACCCTAACCCTAACCCTAACCCTAACCCTAACCCTAACCCTAACCCTAACCCTAACCCTAACCCTAACCCTAACCCTAACCCTAACCCCTAACCCTAACCCTAACCCTAACCCTAACCCTAACCCTAACCCTAACCCTAACCCTAACCCTAACCCTAACCCTAACCCTAACCCTAACCCTAACCCTAACCCTAACCCTAACCCTAACCCTAACCCTAACCCTAACCCTAACCCTAACCCTAACCCTAACCCTAAACCCTAACCCTAACCCTAACCCTAACCCTAACCCTAACCCTAACCCTAACCCTAACCCTAACCCTAACCCTAACCCCTAACCCTAACCCTAACCCGTCGCCATCTTGAGAGTGGTGTCACGTGACTTCCGCCCCGTCGCCATCTTGAGAGTGGTGTCACGTGATTTCCGCCCGTCGTCGCCGCCATCTTGGTTGTGGTGAAGCCACATCCGGTTTAGCCGCCATCTTTTTTGTGGCACCCCCGAAGGCCCCGGCTAGCTGGTTACTCAGGCGCCTCACCAAAATGGCTGCCTCAACCGCACCGCGGCGCGGCACAGCGGGCACACAGCTCTATCGCGCCGGGAAGCGCCGCTGAAAATTGTTCCCGGGCGGCGCCGTGACTTCCGCCCCGTCGCCGCCTTGAGAGTGGTGTCACGTGACTTCCGCCCGTCGTGCCGCCATCTTGGTTGTGGTGAAGCCACATCCGGTTTAGCCGCCATCTTTTTTGTGGCACCCCCGAAGGCCCCGGGTAGCTGGTTACTCAGGCGCCTCACCAAAATGGCTGCCTCAACCGCACCGCGGCGCGGCACAGCGGGCACACAGCTCCCTCGCGCCGGGAGGCGCCGCTGAAAATTGTTCCCGGGCGGCGCCGTGACTTCCGCCCCGTCGCCATCTTGAGAGTGGTTTCACGTGACTTCCGCCCGTCGTCGCCGCCATCTTGGTTGTGGTGAAGCCACATCCGGTTTAACCGCCATCTTTTTTGTGGCACCCCCGAAGGCCCCGGGTAGCTGGTTACTCAGGCGCCTCACCAAAATGGCTGCCGCAACCGCACCGCGGCGCGGCACAGCGGGCACACAGCTCCCTCGCGCCGAGAAGCGACGCGGAAAATTGTTCCCGAGCGGCGCCGTTTTCTGGGTCGGGCGCAGGCAGTTGTATCGACGCCCATGGGTGGTCCTTGTGTTTTCCCGCCTTTTTTGGCCGCCATCTTTGGAAGGTCGAAGGCGGCTCGACGAGCCGCCATCTTGAGCGGGGCATTAGGTGACTGCCCATACTTCCGGCTGCCATCTTGTTTGTGGCTGAAACCATTTCCTGTTGGGCCGCCATCTTTGTTGTGGCACGGCCGAAGGCACCCCGGTTTTAAAGGGGGGTGCCTGACAAAATCGAGAAAGGAGAAATTAGAAAGGAAAAAATTAGAAAGGAAAACATTAAAAAGGAGAAAAATTAAAAAGAGAAAAATAAAAAAATAAAAAATTAAAAAGAAAAATTATAGAGGTAAAAATGACAAAGGAAAAAATGACAAAGGAAAAAATGACAAAGGAAAAATTAAACAATTAAGGAAACATTAAAAAATACAAAACAACTGCAAACATAAAAATAAAACATAAATCTAAATAAAAATTTAAAAGTTATTGAAAATAAAATAAAAAGTGAAATCATAACTATAAAATATTAAAGTAAACTAAAAATCGAAAAATTAAAAACTTGAGGAAACATTAAAATATTTTTTAAAAGTCAAAACAAAAAAACATGTAAAACTAAAACACAATAAAATAAAATAGCATGAAAAAATACAACAACAACAACAACAAAGGAATTCAATAAATGCAGCTCTCCCCTCCTTCCACTGCCTAACACAGCTCCAGGAGTGTTCTTGACTGTGATGCAGGGATAGGGAAAACAAACCCAGTGCCTCCCACAAATTCAGGTTTTCTAGACAACCCCCAGTTTTACTGGGAAACCAATTCTAGCCAAGCCAGCAACTCACCTGGGATGAACATCTGCAGTACCGCGCTGTGTCCACAGGGCGGCAGCACTGGGACGGGCACGGGGCAGAGCTGCAGCACCGCGCTGTGTCCACAGGGCGGCAGCACTGCGGCCCAGCCCGGGGCTCCCCGCCCGTCGGGGACACGCAGACAGGGACCCCCGAAGAGAACGTGCACAGAAACCCCCTAAAAGAAACGCCCCGAAAGACATCCGGCCGCCGCTTAAAAGAGAACCCCTGCCACCAAGCAAATTCAAACCAAAAAACCCCCTCTGTTTTAAGCTCTATTCCATTATTTCTTTACATTTCTTATTTTTATATTGATCATGACCATGTCTTTTTTCTAGTCATATCTATGGATATAATATATAGACTACTGTATATAATATAAGTAATGAGAAATATTATAGATTGCATTTACTTACGACATTATTTTTCATATTTATATTTGTTTTATTATATATATTCATATTTTTGTACTTAGTTTTTAAAATTCGTGTTTATTGCTGTATGTTTTAAACTCTATTAATTCAGTAACCTAAACACGACAGCACCCCAATTAAGCAGAATTACATTAGCCTGGTTTTCTAAGGGGGAAAGTGGTTTTAAATTAAAATAATATTGGTATAATTTCTCTTTCTCTGTTCTTTTGTGGGGTTGGTGGATTTTTTTTTTTTTTTAATGTTTGTTTTGTTTTGGATTTCTTTGTTACTAAACAATGAGAGTTACAAGATCAAGTCTACTTTGTTTTCTCGCTACCTGTGAAATACACCTCGATTTCAAGGTAATGTTCCTGATCCTGTAAATGGCTACAATGAGAATTGTTAGGGGTAAAAAGGAAAAAGAAAAAAGAAGGCCCCTTGGTCTTTAGAGCTTTCTCTGTTCAGGATTTCTAATTTAGCAGAAAATACAGAGGTTTCTCTAGCTGCACTCTCAATTCTATCCAGATGTGAAGTGGACATGGATTTCATTTGTCACCTCCTCTGTTCCCACCAGCCAAACGTCCACATACTTGGGCTATAAGGGAGTAGAGAGAAGAGAAAAAAAAAATTGAAATAAAATTTCAAGTAAAACACAGGAAAAAATAGAATCAGAAAGGAAAAATCAGAAAGAAAATTCAGAAAGGAAAAAATAGAAAGGAAAAATCAGAAGGGAAACATTAGAAGGAAAATATTAGAAAGGAAATATTAGAGGGGAAAAACTAAAAGGGAAAAATTAAAAGGGAAAAATTAGCCACAATCCCTGGAACAACAAAATTCCACTTGGCAAAAATCAGGACATTTATTTACAAATCCAGGGAAGAGGAGGAGGATGACACCAGGAACACACTCCAGCTGAAAGTCACCGTTTATTGGAAAAGGCAGGAAATGAAATGGACACTCTCTGGTTCTGCTCAAGCAATTCTCTGGGAGTCGGAGAGAAAAGTGGGAACCTCAGACCAGGACAGGGCCTTCCAGGGGCTTTGCCTTGCAAGGGCTCTCTCTCCTCTTTTGCCAGCTGCCTGCAAGAGGAAAAACAACAGGAGTCAAGTGTCAAACCTGGGCAGGACGTCCTCGGTTGAGGCAGATGGAACAGGCCCCCCCACAGAGCGAGTCCAGGCCGGGCGCCGGGGAGCTCCGGCAATCGGGGACTGCCCGTGGCACCACAGGGCTGGAAAAGCAGCCCCGGCTGCGCTGCCCAGGTTTGGTGCCGGCACACGGCAAGATCTGGGCACAGGGGCAGCACTCGGAGCTGGGACCGCAGGAGAAGGGCCCAAAGCCGGGTCCAACATCCAGCAGTGCAGGCAGCACGCCCCAGGAGCAACTCAGGGGGGAGAAGCCCCCCGGATGCTCCCTGCACGCTCCACGTTCCCGGCCTTTGGCAGCTGTGCCAGGGCCTCCCTCAGAACACCGACCTCACCGTGCAGCTCCTGCTAAATAGGAGAACCTAGGGAAACCACGCAGAAATCCAGGCATTTCCAGTTCTTGAGAGCCAAAGCGGCAGCAAAATGCGTGCAAACTTCGTGCTGCAAAGCAGGGATTCACTCCAGAGGGGACACGAGGATCCCTCCAGCAGCCAAGATTTCTCTCGGGCTCTTCCCACTGCTCTCGGAGGACACAAGCAGCAGTTTCTCCCTGGTGTTCCCCTTCCTTTCCATCCATCCAAAGACTTCTGTCCTCCTCAAACTCCCTGTTTGGGAAGAGAAAGAGCAATGTTAGCATCACACAGACTGTGCACGAGGGTGTGAGTGACTGAGGCGGGATCCCCAGCTGCCAACCCACTGCTGCTGCCTCTGCATTTCTGAGTGGTTCCTCGCCACCCTGCCCTTCCCAGCACCATTCCCTGCGTGCCATGTCCACAGACACCTCCTCCTTAAGGCAGCTTAAAAAGCCACTGAGAAGAAAAGAAAGAAGACCAAAAATCAATTCACGTGTTCCCAGTCTAGGGAGAAGGAGGGAGGTCTAAAACCTGCATTTATTTTAGAACGGTAGAGCAATTTTTGAATGACCTGGAGTGTTAGTGAGGGGCAGCAAAAGCTGATCAACTCCTTTATTAACTTCTTAGCAGCAGAAAGATCTATACCCAGAATCACCCCCAAAACTTCAAAAGACCTGCTTCTAACCAAACAAAAAGCCAAAAACCCATGTCTTTCGAACTATATAAATTCATTAACCAAACACATCAGATCCACAGAAGTTTGAATCCTTACGCTAATCCCATCACTACCTACAAAATCAAAACCTATTTCTCTTACTAACGTCATTATAAAAATCACACATTTTAACTGTACTAAAATCTAAAACCACCTAATTAAAAATAAATTTTAAAAATCCCATTTTAACTAAACCAAAGCCCCAAACATGCCAAGCCAACTTCCTCCAAATCAAATATTTGAAGTGCCAAAAGCCGTCAAACGTCCAAAAGAACTACAACAAAAATGCCCTCTCCTCTCCACACCACCGGGATCACATCAAGCAAATCAATTACCCTCTTCCTCCAGCGCTTCCGGACGAAAAATCAAAATCTCTCTAAAATCTTTAAAACAGTCACAAAGTAGCCAAGAATTACAAACTTGAATCTCATTACCAAAAACCTCAAAACAAATGCAAACTAAAAAACTCCACCATACAACCAAATGCCAGCAAACAAATCCCACTGCACTCTTTTCGCTAACAACTCCTTTCCTAAAAATGAAACAAAAATGAAAAACAACCATAGAGAACCCACATAACCAGTCATCAAAAATAGCAAAACACATAAACCAACTTGCTAAACTGAAAACTGTACAACTGACCCTAAACGTGACTAAAAAAAACCCCTCTATCCCTACACTGACTGAAAAAATAATAACCAATACTCTATAAAATTAGCCAAACTAATGAACAACATGAAAAAATCTGGACTACTAAAAAAGAAGCATCACTACCCCCCAAAAAATAGCTAAAAAATCCACCCTATCAATACCCACGTTCCCAAACATAAAAGTAATATAAACCACCAAAAGAACAAACAAATCAAACTACAAAAATAAAAATATCAGAAATAAACCTAAAATAACAACACCAAAAAAAAATTTAAAAATAATAATAATAATAAAAATTCCCATCTCAATAAGCCCATAATGCCTCAAACCATCCAAACAAAAATGCCACCTCTAAATACACCCAAATTAAAAGATCAATTGAACCATAAACAATACCTCCCAAATTATCTGTAACTATAGAACATACTGCAATCAAACAAGCCAAATAAATAAACCCTAATAATACAATAAATTAAAATCCAGTTAAAACATTAATGTACCCTGACAAATGAACTACAGCTCACTACCTCAGACCCACCAAAACCTACACTACCTACTCACCATAATAAAAGCCACAAGCACCACGAAATCAATAAAAACCTGTCCTCTACCTCATGCTACAGCCCATGACACCTATGTAAATCTTAGAAAACATATCCTTAAAATATAGAACAGCCCACCAAAAAAATTCAACAAAACTCAAATCAAACACAACCTGATCAACACCTACACTAAGAAGCAGAACATGAAATCAGTAGACCACATCCCTTATAACATAACATCTACATACAAAATAAAACTACACAGTAAATTATTAAATACCACCTTAAAGCCACTAAACAGAAAAAACTTTTAAAAATGAAAAACTGCATCTAACGAAACACCTAAAGCTCCACCAGGCAAGCTGGCCTTACCAATCTGAACCTTTACATACAATAAACAAAACCAAAACCCCAATAATGCGTTTCAGAAGTCTATTTTAAAAAGCTACTTAAATTAATTCTACCTCAAATACAAACAAATCCATCCATTAAGTTATCTTCACTCCAAACCCAAGTTACACCAAATAAATACCAAAAAATAACCCAAAACACCACATATCACCGAATAATGTAATATTGTATAAAAACCACATACACAACGCGACATTCCCGTTCCAGGGAATGAATGTGCCGGGAGCGCTCCCCTCGAGGCGTTCGGGGCCAGGGCAGAGGCGCCTCAAACGCAGCAGCACAGCCCAATTTAAACCCCTCAAACGCTGCCAAAGCTGAGCTTTGCTTCAGCCTAAGCCCTGAAACTGAGGCAACAGCGAGCGCTCACCTCACCCTAAACACACAGAATGGCAAATAAATGTATTCTCCTCTTCAATTTAATCCCCGACAAGAACAGAAAAGGAGCTTGTTTCCTCAAATAAAGCTCTCCAATGATGGGAAAAGGGAGATTTTTACCTCAATTCAAACCCTTTTAGAAGAGCAACAGCGGGGCTTCGCAGCCACTTTAAACCATAGCATGATAAAAATGGGGGAGTTACCCTCAATTCAAACCCCAAATACAACATTTCCTCCCTTCTATTTAAAATAGAACACAGGGATTCCCTGTCAACTGATACCCTTAACACCCTGAAAAAGCTAAGTTTTCCTTCAATCAATACCCCTAAAATCCCAGGTGAAGGGGAATTCCCCCCAGTTTAAACACACAATAACAAAAGAGGAGTTTATTCCCTTAATTTAAACTCCCTTTGTCCTCATAAGCCCCCATTTTTTCCTGGGGCCACCAGGGAGGGATTGGCAAGATAAAATTGAAAAGGGAAAGGAGGAAATTCCCTGTACAAACCCACCCTGGTTCAGCTGCTGCTGCCCCGTCTAGCACAAAGGTTTGCCCCCAGCACCTCCTTCAAGCAATGCCCCACACCCAAGTGCACCCAGTGCTCCCCCAGAGCCAAGGAGAGGCTCTGACCATCATGAGACACCCCCGGAGCCCAGCACAAGCCCCTCTCCTCCGGCAGCTCCAGCCCAAAGGGAGCTGAGGGAATCCCTCCTAAAGCAGCCTGGGCAGGAGCTGCCCCTCGTCATCCTTCCAGCTCTCCCTGGGGCTGCTGCCACTCCACCCTCGTGGAGACCAAGAAAAGAAATGGGACGGGCAGCATGACACTGCTATTAAAATATAATAGGGAATAGGACAGAAAGATACAGTGAGAAACAATGGCCCACAGAGCAGGAAAGAGCGACGGAATAAAAAAGGAAGAGGGATCCTGAGAGAGGCATGGAGGACAGAGAGTAGGACAGAACAGATAAGAAGCACAAACAGATAAAAGGACAGAGTGACACAGAAGGAATATCAGGGAGGACCTGGGCCAGAATGAGAAAATGAGGGGCAGTGAGCAGGGCTGAGCAGTAAGCACACACTATTTTTATTTCTTTCATATAGATCTTATTTTCTTACATTTTTCAAGCCTTTTATTTTTTAATATATGTATAGAAAAGTTACATTTGTATTTCCAATTCCAGTAAAATTTCTTATATCCTAAAATCTTGTATATAATAGATACATTTTTATATGAAAATCAAATTCTATTCAAATCAATATTATACACACAAAAATGAGAAACTTTACAGTTTTTAATACATAAATGAGTATGAGCAGAAAATCTGTATTTATTTTAGGTCTGATGATGTCCACAGTTGCACAAGCATAGTGTGACAATAATAACATTACTATCTATATTTAATACTAGGATATTTTGAATGGCAATATATAACAAGCCAAGCATGTTTTATAATCTGCTATTTAAAGAAAACTAACAATAAGCTGATAACATGCAGCTTGGGATCTATCTGTAATTATCACATTTCTGGTTAAATTACAGCTCCTGACTGTAAAACCCCTGATAAATTACAATTTTAATCAATTACTCCTCAAAATAAAATAATTGTGATACATAATGTCATTAACATAATTAAAATTTATATTCTTGCATATATAACATAGACCTTTATCAAATACCAAAATGTATTGGAAAATCTATTTGTCAATTGTTTTTATGTGTTCTGTGAATACAGCAAATTACAATACTGTACTGTTGCTAAAATATAATTTTAATGTATCCAATTTCTGAGGTGCATATAGTACAAGAACAAATATTTGCAAAGGTCCAGTTTCACTTCTAACTTCTGAATAGTTGTCTCTAGTCTGCTGCATATATTTTAGTATTTTGATTGTGGATTATGATATGGATTAAGACAATGACATAATTCTTGGTCTTTTCAGCACATACTGAAAAATTACAAACACAAGAAATTAAGAGCCTTACCTGAATGAATTTACCTCTCAGACAGAAATTATAGTAATTACCTGCCTGCCTTTGATACGACAGTAGTTTCTGTCTGAGCATTTCTGCCCAACGTTGAAATGTTTCTGGTAGATCTTCAAGCATTCTTCATCTGAGGCTTTTTCCCCCCATAGAAATCCTGCAGAAAGGAAAGATAAACCAGAAAAATTGTTGGTAACACATTCAAACAAGTCACATCTAGATATGTAACACCAGGAGACAGAAGCAAAATTTTTGGGTGATCTGACAAATATTGAAAAGAAACAAACTATTTCTCTAACACAGTAGGCCCACAAAAGCAAAACTGACTGAAGAACAGTTTTTTACCAAGGCAGAGCAAGGTGTTATTACCTGCCTAGAAGAAATTCACAATAATCCCCTAAAAATACAGAAAACCTATTTTTTTTAATTAAAAATACGATCACACCATTAAATTATCACATTTGCAATATTCACTGTTTTTCAGGTATTACGTTCAGGATGATTTAATACATTTTTCAGAGCATACACAAATAAATATTCAGAATGCCTAAGTACCTTCCCCTGCCTTGGCACAGATTCTCCTCAGAAGCAGCCAGGACTCAGAGATATTCTAATTGCTCACCAGAGAGCATTGCCATGTCACTGTCACAAAAAAAGCAATCTCAAACAACCTGCTGTACCCAAAACTCACCTTAAGAGCTTACCGTGTGTTTTACATAAACCAAAAATATTTGAAGTTGTTTACTGGAATTGTTTTGAAACACAAAATGGAATAAAATTCCTAAGTGCTTAAGCATCTTAGGCATTCAATTGAATAGTTTTGCATGGCACATATGAAATATCTCAGTTCTATATAGTACAGCTGCAAGAAATCATATGATAATGGGATTTTTTTCCCCTCATTTATTCCTATCAATGAAATATTGAGCACAAGAACATAGTGTATAAAATGTATTGGTGTTCTTGGACATGAAAATATTGGAAAGACAGGCATACATCCCTAAAGGTGGCTGTGGATTAGACTTGATGAACACCTGTCAGCCTTCCCCCTCAGCATTTTCTCTAGTATGGTTAAGAGGGGGAGGTACATACAGTGCTCCAGGTATGACCAGGGGATATCAGGAAGCACAGCAGTGCTAAGACACTTAATTTAAACAAAAAAAGAAACTGGATTCCAGCTTTTGAGGTGACTATCTGGCAGCAGTGCAGTAGGATTCCCGAGGATGCTGTTCTACTGTAGAACCAACTTAGAGCCTCCCATTTGCTCTTGAAGAGCAGTTCAAACAGGATGCAGCCCTTCTTGCTGAGATGCACCCAGAATGCTGGGCTCAGTGTTGTTGGTGAAGGTTAGAGTTGTTAGTGAAGCTGTGTTTTCCACGGTGTTATCTGCTTGCTTGAACATCATTTCCTGTAGTTATTAATTTTCTGCTTGTGCACGAAATCAATTTACATCCTGACTCCCTACGCTTATTTAGCTTTTTTCTTTAAACTAAAAGAGTGAAAATCAATTCAAAATTGTTCTGCAGCTGCTGAATTATTCTCCATATAATGTCTTTACCAATGCTGAGGGGCACCATCATGCAGCTGCTTATAGGAACTGGATTTCATCTCACTGAGTGAACGGCGAAGGATCAGTCCCTGCACATTAACACTGTGGGAAAAGGGAAGATCTTTCAACTCCAGTCTTTCTTAAGGAGATGCACTATAAAAAATGTTCCAGCTATATGAAGGACGGACAACAGGGGCTGCAGCAGAGGTGGAGCAGGGAGCTGTGTGCGTCAGAAATAGAAAAGAAAGAGGTGCTGTAGCGGCCAAGGATGGGCCGCTAGCCCCTCTCACGGCAGGTCCAGTGCCTCCTGCAGCCTCAGCCTCACCTGAGACGCCACCTCAGCAGCCCCGCCCGGCCAACTCCAGCACCCGCCACCAGCACGTCCCGCCCCGCTGCCCCGCAGAGGAAAGGGGCTGCCGAGCTGCGGCCCCGCTCTGGGCCACGTCCCCCCTCCCCACCTGCAGCTGGGCTCAACTGGGCTCGGCCGGGATTAGGCTGGGCTCGCCTAGGCTCGCCTTGGTTCGGCTCCGCTCGCCTTGGTTCGGCTCCGCTTGCCTCGGTTCGGCTGCGCTCGGCTGAGCGCCGCTCGGCTCCTCTCGGTCCGCAGCCCCGGGCCGGCCCCGCCGGAGGCGACGGCTTGGTGTGCGCGGCGGGGCCGGTGGGCGTGGAGCGGAGGGCGGCCGGAGCTGTCCGGAGGCCTTGCGGGCTGCCCCCGACCCTGGGAGGGCGGCGGCATCTCGCGTCTGGCAGGCCGGGCGCTGGCCGGGGTCCGCAGCGGGGCCCGGCCGTGCTTCAGCGGGCCAGGGCTCTCCGCCTCACCGCGGGGGCACCGGGAGGAGGCGGCGGTGGCGGTGAGGAGCAAGGAGCTCTTGCGGGCCGGACCCCGGCGCTGGCCGGGATCGGCGGCAGCCGGGCCTCCCTCGCATCCGGTGCGGGTCGCGGGCCCCACGGGGCTCTGCGGAGGGGCCTGGGCTGGCGGAGGCGGGGCCGGGAAGGCTCCGGGACCTCGGCAGAGACAGCTGCGGGGCTGAAGGCGGGGTGGCCGTCTGCTCCAGGTCTGTGCTCGCATCCTGCTCAAAAACACGGCGCTATTGAAGCGGGCATTCAGATCAGCCCTTTGCTGGCTGGTAGGAGAGTTCTCTGTGCAAATGTCCCCTGGAAGAAAAACTGCATGTAATCTCGTTCTGTCATATGAAAAGATTACATGATGAGGGATTTTCATAATTAACCTTTGACTCTCGTGCTTTCCTAGTCTGGCGTTCAGGGAGAGAGACAGATGACGTTGAAACCATTCACTTATCCATTGCCCGAAACAAGATTTCTTCATGCTGGCAGGCATGTGTACAAATTTAAAATCCGGTATGGCAGCTTCAACAGGTACGTGTGTTAAAGCTGAGAAGTCTGCCTGCTGTTAGTTGACTGCATGTGGCAGTGAGTTAACACAAGATGTTAGAACACAAAACACAAGTGGGTAGAAAGTTCACACAGAACAATCCTTGTGAATCAGGGATGTTTTTAAGAGTAATCGATTAGGAATTTATCTGCCTACTAAGTATTTTTTCCTGTTCAGCAGGAATTATATTTTGTTGCTGTTTAAACTTACATGAAATGTAGCTTAATTGCATTTTGGCTGGGATGATTCCAACTCTCTCTTTGTTTCGCAGCTCTCCCAGTCTCAGTCTCACTGAAAGTGCTGCCAAGGAATCAGAGGTAGGAGCTGAGGCAGGTCCATAGGACCTCTGATGGGTGTTAGGCTGAACAAATCATATGCTTGTTATGGGATTGAGAACATTTTGTCAAATGCAGCATTTCAAGTGTGGGTAATGGGGAACTTCCCTGGAGAGTCTGAGCATGAAAAATTAAAAAAAGACAAAAATGAAAAATATTCCTCAGCAGGCAAAATTTAGTGTAGAAGAGTCATGCTTTTGTTTGAAATATTCCAGAGAAGCTACTGACAGTTAAAACTGGACAAATGGAAACTCCTGTTCGTTGAGCTAGTTGCCCCCATTTCCTCTCTGAGTCCTCTTCAGAGTCATTTCTGCAGGAGCCCTTTCCCAGGATTTCAGTCTCAGCCTCAAAACTGACCACTGCTTTCAAGTTGTCAGGTTTGACTAGCTGCTAGACCCTCTTGGTTTTTCAGGAGCTGTGGCAGTGCTGGTGAGCTGGCTTGATAGAGGCTAATCTAATGCTAAATTGCACATGCTTTCCTTGCAACTGTGGAATCAATGGGTGTTCCCAGCCATTTCTTAGTTTCTGGTTCTTCACTTCTTAAGTTCTCCACACAAAACCAACCCTGCTATGTTGAACAACCGAATCCCTGCTGGTAACGGTGAAAATGCTTTGACAGTGTGTCTCAAAAGTTATTTGCAAAACTTTTGGTTCTGTGCTCGCCCCCCACTGCCCAGGCTGCACACCGACTGAGTGTCTCTCCCACATGCTCTCTGTCCGCATACACACACGCACACAGAATACACGGACTCCTGTGTATTCCAGGAGTACTTTGCATGTTATCTTGTGCTGTGTCTTACTGGTGCTTCAGTGGCACTCTACTCCATTTTATTTCCTTTCCCACTGTTGTATTGTTCTCTTTATTCCACAACTGAACATTTGCTTCCCTTTAGTCTCTAAGAAACATTTGATCTAATTCCTGCCTCATAGCCAACAACCCAGAAGACTAAAAAAACCTGTTTCTAACCTGCCACGTCAACACTTCTGCTCCAAGGTACATTTCCCTCCTACTGGTACTCCAGAATTCTGTTGAATCGTTTCCTAGTTGGATGCTATATTTTCTAACTATCTATATTATCATCTATACATGAACTACTTCTATGCACAGAATGTTTTTTTGCAGTATGCATAGATTTTTATTGTACTGTGGCAACTGAAGACCCCAAAACATCTTCTTGTCATCTTTTATAGACACAAAACCACAACCATCCTGAACTTAAAATAAATTCCTCATTCGCAGTCTGCCATAATTACCTGCCTGTTCAGTACCACTACCTTTCATTTTCAATGTTCACCCAACACTTGGTCTAGGCTGCTTCCTGTGTTGCTCCATTATTTCTCCTCAAATAAAATTTTTCTTTGTTTTGCAAACAAGCAAGCTCTTAGCTTGCTTGTGCCTATGGAACAAAGGACAAAATTTTTCTCTGTCTTCAGTAAAAGACCCAAACAGCTCCTGAACACAGGAAAAAGGCACCAGAATCTCAAACCCCAGTTTAACCAAAGGAAAGACATTTGATAGCTATTCCTAAGACTCACTGGTAGTGACCAGTCTTTTTTTATAGACAGTGGCATACAAGAATTTAGATTCTGGACTCCTCCAGTGCCATCTTCAGTGGCTGATTCATGCACACACCCATTTCAGTATAACATTGCTGCTTAACAGAGCTTCAGCTTTCAGTGATGCAGTTGTGAACACTGGCACCAACACTACATTAGTTTTGTTAATTTGCTCTGAAAGAGACTTGGAACCAGGTCCATCCAATTAATTCTGCAGAGGCTCTAAAAACAGGCTGGACTCCAGTATGTTGTCAGCTGTGGCAAATGACTGATTATTGCTCTCAAATATCTGCCACTTTGACAGGAAGGCTCTCAAACCCCCAAATTCCCTGACATTCTGCAGGCATCTATCTCAGTCTCATGCCCCTCTCATATCCTTGCATACTTTTCTCTGCATTTCTTATTCCTGCAGACTGAGCATAGCCCCTGAATGTAGCTGCTCTGTTTGCCACATACAGACAAGAGTTTTATACACTGAGCAGCATGCACACAATGGACACAGCAGCATAACAAATACGGAAGCACAGTAGATGACCCCCACTGTTTTTTCCTTGTAATGCTTGCTTGTAGTCCAGTTAGTGGAGTCCTAAACTAAGTACCATTTCAAGTCAATCACTGCGGCAACCTCACAGCCCCTCAGCATAACCAGTTTAAGACTGCAGGATTGCACATTTCACTGTGAAAAGAGGTTTTAACACGAAAGGGAAAAATTCCAAATCAAGCCATTCCCAGTAAAAGGCCTCAGACAATGAGGTACCGCCATACTTCTTCTCACACCAACAGATTTCGTGTGAGAGTACTGCCACCATGTAAATTCAATCAAGAGTAAAATTTCCAAGACATCTCTGAACACAATGGATGGATGAAAAGCTATGGCACTATTAAAGATGTTAAATAAAGGGGTAAAGAGAACACTATCTCTTCTGTGAATGAACAGAAGAAACTTTTAAGTTAAAATAAGAGAGAAATTGGCAAAGACAGCAGAAAACACAATACTAGAGAAAAAATGCATTTATTCAGAAGAGCTGCCTTCCTTCCATAACCACATGTGAATTTGATTCTCTTTCCAAGCAAGTGAAAGAAAGGAGGTGAAAAGGAGTAACCTAGAAGAGGATTTTGAGTGCCACATCAAATGGACAGTTATACTTTGGCAGCTGCTGTTTGGACTAGAAATCATGTTGGGCCTTTAATTACAACTCATCTGTGCACTACCAAAAATGAGGAGCAGAAGGATATAAGGAAGATGTCCCTGCTTCCAAGTAATTGTTCTGTAAATTCCCATTGTCTGAATTTGTTGTTCATTTACAAAGAAGATGATTTGCAAAGGATATGTTCTCTGTGCTATTTAAGGCTGATAGTGCTTTATAAATCAAAAGCATCCAAAATAACCAGCACATATCATGTATGGGACAACTAAATAATTCATAGTAAGAGGCAGTTCACCTATGATCAAAATGTGAGACCAATCCAGGGACTCTGTTAAAATCTTGAAGTAAAGAAAAAACTACCATGTGACATGAAGTTAAGCTTCTTGGATTCTACACCAAGAATTAGGAAGTACTTTTCAGTGATGAACCCTTATGGCACACAGAGAAACACTTAAATGATCTGGTATTTTACATATATACTTATTGTTAATATCTGCTGTGTTAAAGGCAGGCACCAGCAAAGCACCATTGCGTTATTTTAGTTTTCTCAGAATGCCTCATTTGTTGCCAATACCACTGATATTAGGGATGCATAAGAAGCTCTTATCCCAGGGATGATTCTCTTTCTCTCAGTGCAGTGTACAGATGGATCATACCCATCTAGTGATATGTGATGCAATCTACCTTTCACTGCCAGGACAAGGGGAAGAGAAATGATTTGCATCTGCAGAAGAGATGGTCTGACTATATGTCTTTCTTCCAGGTGGGCTCTGCATTCCAGGATGCAAATGCTCCTAGTTTTTCTTTCAGATGGTGAGATAGCTTCTTGTATTGGTCTGGCTGAAATAAAAACTCTATTCAGGAATATAAAGCATTCCATAGCTATAAGAAAGACTATCATGTCTAACTCCAGATAAGTTGCTGTTTGAGACTATTTGGTACCTTAGGGTAAGAACTGCATTTATTTCTCTAAATCTGTAGTCTCCTAGAACACCTATCTCAACCTCCCCTATCGGTGCCACCCATGATTCTAAGCATAGCCCATTAGGATTTGCTGTGTAGTGTCTAACTTTCCACTATAACTTAACGATGTGCGTTGATGAGTGAACCTTTAGTCTTCTTTCACACTGACACTTGTATGGTGCTGTCTCTGGCTTGGAATGGTTTGAGACACCCGTCCTGGACAAGATTTTCAAGGGTCACTCTAAAGCTGGTGTTCTGACTGGTGTGTTGATGGCACATTCTCATCCAGTCAGGAAGCAGGTCCATGTGTAACAGTGAGCTAAGTAACACTGAGAAGTCCACTGGTTTGGTGGTCATGATGCCAATGGAATCTTGTGAGCACTACTTATGTGTTACGCACTCCCAAAGATTGTTCCAATTCCTGTCGGCGCTGCTGGATCTGAAAGAAAAAGACACACTGTACAGTTTAGCAGATTACATTGTTCAACGGCAGGAGATACATTTGTAAGTCAGCAGTGTGGATATTTCTTTCATACCTTGCAGTAGAAATATCTGCTCACAGCTTCTTGAGACCATGGCTCGTGATAAAATTCAGCTCTGCGTTCCTCCTCTGGGTTTCCAACCACATCAGTCATCACCTGTGACAAAAATAAAATCACTTTACACCATAGGTCTTCTACCACATAGAAAAACTTTCAGATTTACCCAGAGTGAAAATTTATCTACATTAAACATAAAAACAGTCAGAACTGTTCTCAAAGCCCAAAGCAAATGGACAATGTGTGCTTACTTCCCCAAAACAGGATCACAGACTTGTCAAATGCTTTGTGTTGGAAGGGACCTTTAAACTCATCTCATTCCACCCCCTGCCATGGGCAGGGAAACCTTCCACTAATCAGATGCTCCAAGCCCTGTCCAATCTGCTTCCAGGGACCGGGCAGCGGGGGCGTTGGAACCATTTTACAAAAATAGAATTCTGATGACTATGTCTCCAGCATCACAGAATCACCAGTAAATATAGTTATTGTTATATTTTGCAAAGCATGTCATGGAATCACAACTCTGATGCCAGCAGGGCAGAACATTAATAGAAAAGCCTCTTATGGGACTAGTTGTCAGTCAGGGAAAACTCTGAACAACTATTCCATGTATGTAGCTAGAGAAGCTCCACAACACCTTTGTTTGTAAGTTCCTCAAATCAAAGTCTGCTTTATTTACACATACTTTCGGTGTGCCCTTTGAATGCAATATAGATAATAATAACCATAATATTAACAGTACAGTTTTTGGAAGACTATTCAGTTAACAGTAGGCATTTATATAAGAAAGACACAATGATTTCATTAAAATAATTTGATGGATTCAATAATACAACTGATTTTGAGGCATGTCAGTTGAAGACAGAAAATGTGAAACTTTATGAGAAACAAATTATTAATTTTTGCTGGCAAACAACTGAACTTCTTTACATTCTGTTTCTTGTATCTCTCAAAGATAAGCTCAAGGACAGCTGATAAGATAAAATTATGAATCAACACCCAAATTGTGTTCTTGTACTGTAGGATGCTGCTGCTGAGTTTTACATAGCTTTGAATTTACAGAATACATCAACAAAGCCCTGCATTTCGAAGTTCTTGTCTGGCCACAAATTGACCTACCACTCCCATGAAACACCACTGTTCCACGGGAACTGGAATACAACCTAAACTATCTTTCCTGCATACTGTCTACTCTGGGATTGCAGTAGTCCACTCATTGTGTGTCTTCCCTCAATTATCCATCCTAGATGTTTGGCTATACTCTGTGTACATTTAGATAAAATTCTTCCATTCTGGTTCCACTATTCAATCTTTTTCAAACCTTAGCTCACCTTAAGATCCCTACTTTGGGACCGGAGAAGGTCTTGGATGTATCCTTTGGGATCCTTAGAGAAACTCAGCATAAAATCACGTTGTATTTTTAGCTGATTTATGGACTCAATTGTCTCATGAATCTGACAGAAAAAAAAAACAAAGCAGATATTCTTTAATTTCTCCCATGCTCCAGTGACCATTAGGTCAGCTCTGTTACTATCTTTGTACTCCTGGTAACATACAAAGGTGACAATTCTACACCACAGACTTGTGCAGCCCTTCCTAGGGCTTTTTCAATTCAAAAAGCAGCAAATTTAATGCAATCCTGCCACTACCTTTTGGTTTCACCAGTACTTCTGCAATACAAGTATGTACAGGATTCTCCTTCACTTCCTGCACTGAACTCCTGCATGGCATGCAGAACTAAGCCATGTCACTGCACAATGGAATAATTTCCTGTGTAGAATCACTCTTCCTGCCAAGACTGGGATCTTTGAGGAAAGGTGCTACGTAAATATGCAGTAGAGCAGTGTCCAGTGCAAGAAAGCAGTTATTCCCCTGGTTTCCATCATCATCACATCTTCAATATCCTACTGTAATCCTTAAAAACTCTAGCAGTTTCCTGAACGAGTCCATGTCAAATGAATAGCCATGACTTCTAGACTTTTTAAGAGAAACCCTGTAAAAGTCATGATGGTTGCAAAAAGAAGAGTGTGAACAATGAGAAATCATGAGTATGGAAAGTTTATAGAAAATGATTCGTATTTTTAGAAATATTATGGCAGAAATATTAACTAGCATAGAAGAATGAAGACTGAAGAGGAGTCAAGATCCTATGATGGATAATATCAAGTATGAATAGGAGAAAGACAGTTTATGAATCATTTGCACATAGTCACACACAAAAGCAAACTTTTGCTACCCCATTCCTCTAATATTCTAGTTTGAAATAGTAAACCTATCTTGTTTAGTTTCATGTATTCATCTCTTTTGCCAAAACAGCTAAGGTGACCAAGCATGTGGGAGAAAATAATCATCCCTTGATCTGGTTATGTCATCAAGGCTCCTAGTGTAGGTACTGCAAGGTACATTAAGAGAAGAGAGCTGCTGTCAACTTAAAATCATTCCATCTTTGGGAAAAAGCTGAGTGAACTCCATTGGTGTGCGCTGAATTCCCAGGAGGGGACTCCATGGCAGCACAGCAATGCAATGCACAGAGTGTAACAGGAGCAGCTCATGCCCATTCACCCAGTGGTGACCTCGGTAACTTCACTGATCACAGCTTGCCCTGTGCTGTAGCAAATATTAAAAAAAGAGGTGACATAGACAGGGGAAAAGTGAGCAGCACTGGAAACAGGATCACCCTTTGCATACTGCTTGTGAGCTTATATAGGCTGGGGACCAACTGACTGAACAGCTGAAAAGGACGGTCCTCAAGAGCAGTGACAGCAAAGATGCTGCAACAGTTACCAGAATCTATTGCACTGCTGGTGCCCAGACCAGAAAATGCATGAAGACCAGAGTTTGACATACTGTTTGTATTAGCAGTAAAGAAAGAGAACCTGGGCCTTGCTCTGAGAAGGCATTTTTGTTTATCCCTTACTGATCCAAAACAGCCATGGACACATGCCAGAACTGACTAACAGCCCCTAGGCCATGAACCCCTAAAACAGCCTGCAAACCCCACCACTGCCTTAAGACAGATATTATTATTTGAAGTGCACATGATCCTCTTCCACTAACACTTAAAACTGCCACAGTGCTCCAAGTGATCTTCCTGCCATGCATGTTCTGTATTTCTATCTAATGCAGAGAGACATTCTGCAGTTATGAATACAAAAGCCACAGCTGAGTATGAAATTCTCCTAGCTTTGGCTTAGCAATTTAGCAAGATATCAAGACCTCTCAATAAAAAGTTAGTCATACAGTTCAGGTGGGTCTCAGGTGTCAGGGGACTTGGTACACCACCTGTGAAACTGTCACCTCAACAACCACGTTGGGCCTTATGTCAAATCCTAAGTGGGAATGCCATCGCCCTGATGTATTCCCGCTGCATTTGGCTGATACATCCCTTGAAAGCACGTGCCCTTAACAAGTCCCAGTCTCACAACTTCACTGTCTTTGACACATGACACCAAACACATGTGAAGCTACATAATGAGTACATGTACCATGGGATACTTTACTCTTGGGCTAATACCTTGTTATCCAATGCTGTTATCTCCTGTTGGTTAGCTGTTGAGAGAAGAAAACTACTCATCTGGCCCTTTAATGGGTCTTCAACTTCTACATCTATGTCATAACAAGCCGTCTTCTTCTGATCGTTGGGGTCAACACTATGGAGAGTATAACACAAGATCATGAGAACTGCCATGAATCAGAATGGATTTCCATCCAGCCCAGAATTCACTCTTCAATAAAGCCTGTTGCAAATGCTGTGAAAAAAGTTTAAGAACAGGGTATCTTTATATATTTTCATATTCTAGTATATTCTCTCATATTTTTTTAGTCAGATTTCAAAGACTTTTGAGCTGGAGCTTTTGTCCAGACCATCAAATTTAACTTCCAACATCCTCCTGAGACCTGTTACACTAAATAACAGTATCATTCTTTGGCTTGTCCTGTCCTAAATTTCTATTTAGTTTGTCAGTGTTTAGACTTAACATTTACTTTACTGTTAGACTAAAGTTTCTTACCAAGAAAACAGTCCTCAGTGCAGTAGTTGGTAAATCAGACTTCAGTCACTGTCACTTGCAATATAAAAATGCTGGCTTCTCAACCCTACCTGTGAAATGTATGGGTTGTGTGCATCTGCAGTATGTGGTAAAAAAACTGCTCAGGATCTAATTGAGCTTGACAGAACTTGGGGGAGCAGAAGAGCTTCCAGGGATGGAATTGCTTTTAGGAGTAGATGGAGAAAGGTGATTCTTCTCTATTCTCAAGACCAATGAGAATATACCTCTAGTACTGCGTTCAGTGCCGGGCTTCCCAGTGCAAGAGATATATGGAGCTACTGGAGTGAATTTTGCAAAGGTCCATTAGATCAAGGCATTAGAACTTGATTTCCAGTTAAGGAAAGGCTGAGAGGTCTGGGACTATACAGCCTAGAAAATACGAGGCTGGTGGGGAGAGAACTTACAGAAACTTGAAGGGAGGATTTAAAGAAGATAGAGCCCGGATCATTTCAGGGGTACCCAGTGACAGGCCAAGAGGCAGTTGGTAGAAACTGAAACACAGGAGGCTCCATCTGAACACCAGGAAACATGTTTTTACTGTAAGGGTGACCAAACAATAGCACAAGTTGCAGTAAGACCCTCAAAGTCCTTCTCCTGTTCCCCCAGCCCAGAGTCTCCCATGTTGGAGACACTTCAAAGCCATCTGGACGTGGCTGTGGCCAACCTGCTACAGGTGGCCCTGATTGAGCAGGTGAGGGCATTTGACAAGATGATTTCCAGAGATCCTTCCAACCTCAAACATTCTGAGAATCTGTGATACTGTAGCTGCCTGCAAGAAGTGCAGCAGCAGAAGGAAAGCTAAGGAAAAACCCAGGTCTGGGTCTGGTTCTGCCGCTCACGTCAGAAGCCACAGAGAAGGCTCCATGTTGTCTTTGGCTCCGTTGCTCCTGGCTGAGTCCTGTCCTCAGGCCTCCAGGGTCCTGAGCCCAGGTCAGTCAGGGCAGCAGGGCTGTGCAGAGGGGCCCTGACAGGCCGCAGAAACAGCGCGGCCCTTCAGCACGGTGAAGTGCAGCACAGCAAGAGCTCTGCTGCTGGGATAGAATGACACCGTGCAGGGGGACAGGAGGGCATGGGCAGGGCAGAAAACAGGTTGGCAGCAGAGGACTCGGGCACCCTGATGCACAGACAACAAGTGCAGAAGGAGTCTGTGGCGTAAGGCAGCCACAGGAAAGGTCAGCTGCAAAAGGAGCTCTATTGGCACAGGTGTTGCCATCAAGCCCAGGAAAGAGGCTCTTCCTCCCTACGCCACACTGGTGAAACTGGATCTGGACTGGTGGCCACAGGATCACAAAGATGTGACACTCTGGAGCGAGGTCCGCAGAGGCTCACTAGGATGTTGGGGGCTGGAGCACAGACCTGCCAAGAGAAGCTGCAAGAGCCTCTCCAGCCTGGAGAAGAAAAGGGAAAAGGAGATGGCCTGGGAGAGTGCAACAGCCATATGGGACTGGTGAAGCACAGACAGGGCCAGCCTCCCCTTGGAGGTGCATGAGATTAGGGTGAGAGGCAACAAAAACTCACTGCAGCATGGGTTAGGGTTATTCACTCCCTATAAGGAATTGGTTTGTAAAAAATCATGAGGGAAGTCAAAAAGGGGGAAGCCAGAGATAACCTGTTTGTAATAGAAGAATAGTGGAGGGCTATGATTTGCAGTCTGCTTGTGTTCTTTAATAGTATGGAAGATGTCTTGCCTCTTTGTAGAAATGGAAATCCCACACAGGTTATTCTTTTTACCTCTGACTTCAGGTGTGTCAGCTGCAACTAGGAGTGCAACTCCAGAAAATCTCCACTTCTAGCTTGAGCTCAGGTAAGATTTGACTTCTACCTGTTTTAAATTTGATGCATTCAGTATCGTGTGGATCAGAGATCACTACAGAATCTATATTTTTGATTTCATTCTGTATATCTGAGTCTACCTAGTATTTAAAATATTTGTCAAGATCAGGGACCTTTTGTTCATCCCTGCTTTATGTCCACTTCAACCCCATTGCATAGTTTCTTCGCTTTTTTTTTTGAAAAAGATTGGTAGTTGGTGCCCAGAGAGTGATTCTACAATATTTTTATAATTTCTAGAATGAGTTTAGAATACTTTACATTTTTGTCTCTGTGCATGTGCTCTGAAACTAGAATGAAAAATTGTGATCTACTTGATCTCCCTGTAAAAGGCAGGCCTGAGGATTTATCTGAATTCAGAGCACATATATTTTCGATCACTAGGGATGAAAAGTTCCCTGTAGCAGTGTGCTGGTTTTGGCTGGGATAGAGGTAATTTTCTCCATAGTAGCTGGTATGGGGCTGTGTTGTGAATTTGTGCTGGAAACAGTTGGTCCCACAGAGACATTTTTGTTATCGCTGATCATTGCTTACAGCATGTCAAGACCTTTTCAGCTCCTCACACTGCCTGCCAGCGAGGAGGCTGAGGGTGCACAAGGAGCTGGGAAGCAACACAGCTGGGACACCCAACTGACCACAGGGATATTCCAAACTATGTGGCATATCAGTAAACTGGGCAGTAAACTGGGGCACGTGTTCACTGCTCAGGGTATTGCTGGGCATCAGTCAGTTGGTGGTGAGCAATAGTTTTCATCTGTATCGCTTGTAGTGTTGGATCTTGTTCATCACTACCACCACCACCACCATCATCATCATTTGTTATACTGTCTTTCTCTCCCTTTTACCTTTTCAGGCAAGTACTGTTTAAGGTTGTCAGGTGCTGTGTGGTACACACAGTGTATCAGAGAATGCTGCTAGACACAAAGCTGTAGCTTTGTGACACACACCTATTCTTTAGCTGGTACCTGACAAAAACCATTTCCTCCAGTACCTTTTTGTCACTCTCTGCCTCTGGAAACACAATCAACAGTTCCTTGTCATTTTTCTCTAAGCAATGACTATCTATCTCTGAGGACCTCAGCTTTTTTGTGGTCCATCAGACAGGTCACTGAGTCGTGCCCAATGACAGTACGTACACAGCTCTCAAACTGCACAGCCACTAAGCTGCTTTTTCATTACTCTGTTTGACATATTCAAATGAATCAAAAAGCAATTTTTATTTTCATAGCCTACTGTTGTTGTGATTTTCAGATGGCAGGAAATAACAATATGACTCTCTATATGATGGTAAAATGAGAGCCAACTTTATTCTTCTAAATTCTACTTTTATATAGTAGTTCAATACCAAGAACATGCTTGGTTATTCAGAGTCTACACCCTTTTGTAAACATTTCTCACTTCCCAAGGATTGTTTTTGGTTTCCTCCTTAATATTTCCCAGGCCACTTTCTCAGGCCTGTGTGAAGGTAGTATGTGATGATTTCGCTCAGACACAGTGCCTACCTGATGCCTAATTTCAGACCATTGTCAGTACCACAGCCTATGTAATATTTAAACTTCTTGTCATGTATGTTACAAATTTAAAATAAAGAGCCCAGTTTTAAGCAAATTCAGAAACATTTACTTAAAAATATATTGCATATATTCTGTAGGAAACCAAATCAGTATCTTAAGTAATAGTAATGTTTAAACACCCAGAATCAGAGTTTTGACCCTGACCACAAAGAAACTTGGAAAGGACTGAAATATCTGAACAGTAAAGCTGCAATCCCCAGAAGTCTCTTTATGCCCCTCCTCCATGTACAGTTGTCACCTAAATAAGGCACATGCAGGAAGAGCCCTAGAGACCTGAAAGATGTGTTTCATTTGCTATGCCACAAAGACATCAGTTTTGACAAGGATATGAGAGCTCAGTATCTTGGTCACAATGACCTCCTCTGAATCCAGGCATTCTTTGCTGTTAATCTCTGGAGAACTCTTGTCTCCTTGGCATTCTCAGGGTAAGACTAACAGTCAAAGATCTGACCCAGTCCCAGCATGGACTGGCCCTGTGTTTGAAATCATAATCTCTTTCTGTGGGTTCAAACTTTCATTCCTCTCTCCTCAGCAAAAAAGTCCAACCAATTCTCTCAATGGTATTTTAGTAAATATAAAACCTGGTTTTCATACTGCTAAAAAATTGGTGCTGTGCTAATGAAAATAATTCAGAATTATACAAACTGGAATGACACATAGCACAAACACACAACAAAGTCCAAGGTATTCACCTGGAAATTATAAAACCTGGACTCTGGTCCCTACAGCTGCTGCAGCTGTTTCTATACTTTATCTGTGAGTGTTTTGTACATGACAGTGCTGAGCTGACCAGCCAGCTTACCTGATGATGTGGTTTATCACTATCGGGTCTGGCGGCAGCAGTAGGTTAGTGAGTCTCTGAGGAATTTCAGAAAACTTTAGCCGTGGGCAGTCAAAGATCTGGAACACAATAAACAACAAATGTTGTTTGTCCAAAGCTTATCTTGCAGTTAAAGGAGAAAGTAAGAAATCTGCAGCTCACAAGGAACTGAGGCAATTACAGAAGGTGATTTTGAAAGCTGTAATTCAGATTTTTTGCACAGAATAAAGTTTTAATCATTTCTGTCCCTGTACTTTCACCTGAGCTTGCAGACATATGCATCATCATGACAATTTCAGGTGTCTCACTTTTGGTTTAGCTGCTGGAGGGAACAGGACATGTTATTGGGACATGAGGATCAGCTGTATCAATGATGGGCAAGAAGCAAATACTCCCTCTCTTACTGAGGGTTTACAGCAGCATACTGTAAAGAAAATGATTGTATTTTTTACCAGAGAAAACACAAAAACAGTTTGCCTTTTTTCACCCAAGGAACGTTTCCTACAATATTTTGTGTTAAAGAAAAATACAAGAAAACATTTCTGGATTTTAAAACTAGCAATATGTGGGTTTTTTAGGATTATGGAAAAATAAAGTCAATGTGATTTTTTTTTTTTTTTTTTTTTAATTTTAAGGCCTGAACAGCCTCTTGGGAGGGTCCCTCCCTTTCCACACAATGGTTTATGGTACTTTCTCTTTACTATGGTCCTGAAGCTAAATAGAATCATAGACTCATAGAGAATATCCTGGGTGGGAAGAGACTCACAAGGGTCACTGAGTTCAACTCCTGGCTCTGCACAGGACAACCCCCCAAAAAAACACACCATGAACTTCTGCTGAATTCAGGGGGAAAAAACCCATAAATATTCTGGAAAGGGTTAAAAGATGTAGAGTTTGGAAATTTTCTGTGAGCAATTGCAGTGCATTGCTATGAATATAGAAACAACATCCTTTACACCTGGAGTTTTCAGAAATATAATTATTACAGCCTTTGTTTCCTACTGTGATTTTTAATGCTTTGAACAGGCAAACAGACTTTTCTCTAAAGGTTCCCCATTTTAACACCCCTTAAAAAAAACAAACCTGAATTTTCTATATATTAACATTTGCCTTTAAATGTGCCCTTACGTGGAGGCATTTGTAAAAATGTTCTGGTCTATGCAGATGCAAAATGCCTTTTAAGGAAACTGTTTTCACCTGGCAGAAGAGATACACTACTCATAGTAATGTCTCTATAAACAGAAACAACCTTTGCAGCTCCAGAGACAAAGGATTCAGGCAGGGTTGAAAATAAAGGACTCTTCTCAGGTTGTAGAATAGACATACAAAGTTAGATGCTCTGGTTCCTCAGATAGGGTATCTTTTGAAATTCACAGTTTTCTTGAGTGAATTTGGCAGCAGAAATACCTAGGAGCCAGCTCTAGCAACCATTTGCAAGGTTCTATTGCTTTTGAAATACCTTTGAACATTTTTTCTTGCCTTTGCTTATAACACATGGATTTCAGATCTCCCTGCTGATGTAAACATTGTTTTTAAACAGAAAAGGATCCATCTTCATCAGCTCTAAAATCTGTGTTGGACTTGCCTGCATGCGCATGCAGGAATTCAGCCAGCTAGTTTCTGAAGAACAAGAAGTAACAAAACCTACTGAGTCTGTAGCTCACTCCTTATTTGAGTTCTGAATTCTGACACTTGATAGAGATGACTGTGGAATTCCCACCCAAAATCTCTCCACACCAAGCTCCATCCCATCTGCTGTCACCACTGGCTCAACACTCATGTCAAACTCCTAACATGGATGTGTGCCTGAGCGACACGAGCTTTAAGAAGGGAAAAGGGATCAAGGACACACATTAGTGAGAGGAGGATGGGAGGCTGGAAACTAAGGCTGGGTGGAATTTTCTGAAAGCTTCTCACATTCCTGCCTAAGTGGAGTTAGTGGTCTAAACTAAGTTGGCTCTGAAAGCCTCTCTGGCTACAGTGATCCTGGTGGGTCAGGTAACTCATTCAGTGATATTTTTTTAATCTGTACTGTCTTGTGCCCTTAGACATAACCACAACAAACAAACAAACAAACAAAAAACCACAAAAAAAAAACCCCAAACAAAAAACCACTCCCCCCCCCAAAAAAAAAAAAAACAACCACCAAACAACCAACCCAAAAAACCCTCAGAAAAGCTGGCATACCAAATGAGAAGAGCAGTATCTCAAGGGGAATGCCAGAGACACTGGCGCAGTATGTACTGATCCCCTGAGTGATACACACACTTCCAGCCAGGACAACGCTTTTCTTTCCAGGAGTTATGTGGCTAAAACTAAGGAATTTACAGAAATATTATTAGACTGGAAGGCACTACTAACCCAATTCCTTTGACCTTCATCTCTCAACCTGAGAGTATTACAGTGAAAACAAAACAAAAAAAACTCATCATGAAATATTTCATTTATTGTAAGGAGATTCAGATTCCTACGTAGTTGCGTCAGTTCTGAAAGCAAGATCAGCTAAGATCAACTTTGCCAGAGACCTAAGGAAAACAGAAATACTCAAAACAATCCCATTTATGACTTAAATCTGTGCAAGCACTGAATTCTTATGAAACTATTACAGATTAGCCAGCTCTTGCAGGGTGTGAGATTCAGTCTTCTAGAAAAGCAATCAGCTACTTCCCAACTCTTTCACTTGACTCATCTTCTGAGGATGAGAAGAAAACCATCAGGTGTCATAGCATTCCTGCAGAGTTCTAAGACAAAGGAGACCTAAGAGCAAATAAGTCTCTAATGAGATGCACGAGGAGAAGATAGCTTCAACAAGTTCTTATTCTAACAAAGTTCTTAAACTGAAAGTTAAAATAAATAAAATTGATAAAGCACTCCTGCTTACTAAAAATAAGGTATGTACATCTGTAGAGGGTCACACAAAAGATCTGCTGCAAATCTACCATATTATCCTGCCCTTGGTAGTGGCCAAAAGTGGATAGTAAAGGAAAAATGTAAGAACAGGACAAACATATACTGGTTCTTCCCCCAAAAAACTCTCCCAATTTCCACAGCTTTGCATTTAAAATAGCCCAACATTTTTCATCCACTGGTTTGTCACTTTTGGAACCTATATACACTTTTAGCATTTGCAAGGTTCTGTTGCAAGGAGTTTTGACATTTAAATATGCTTGAGTCCTTTTGTTTGTTTTCAATTTGCTACCTGCCAGTTTTAGTTGATGGACTGTAATTATTGACCAAAATATAAAAAATTACTCCTTTTTCACCTTTTTCTTTCTGCTCATGATTTTTTGAATGTTTTTCACCTTGCCTTTCCCATTTCCTCTTTGGGCTGGCAGAAACAAAACTCAGCCTAAATTTGCTAGAGATAAATAAAGAATGGAAATCAAATAAACTAATCAAGAGAACTAACAGAATTGTCACTTTGCCAAAAATTCTTACATGGTTTTAATATGGAGTTTTCACTGTTTGTGAAAAAGACTGTATGCTGTACTTCTCAAAAAACCAAAACCCAAACAAACAAGTGAGTGACTATATCATCCTGATCACTTTGGTTCTATATTCCTGAAAATACCCATGAATCTCACAATTATTTTGTTGCATTTTGTATTTTCAAATGTGCTAAGGTGTCTTCATGTTTACTTCAAGCATTGGCTACTTGGAACTGTTGTAGGGCAAATTAACAACAGAAAATAAAAAGAAAACTAGGACAAGTTTCATCACAACATTTACTTTCACTGCTTGTTAAAACATTATTCATTCATTGTGACTGCCAGTACTTTCCTTAGACAGAAGTATGGCACAAACCCTACTATCAACTCCTTTCAAAATAAGTCATGTGAGCCTGAAAAACGAAGCCAGGTAAGACAGTGATAGCTCAGTTAACATTACCTTTCAAAAAAAACCCCATAATCATATTTACAGAAATGGTGGAGTTGCTTTTAATTGGCCTTCTTGGTTAATTCTAGAGGTCATTGTGAAAGACAAAAAGTCTTAACTTGTTACCTCCAAAATATCATGCAGATCATTAATGGTATTTCATTATCTGAAGAAGATTTAAGAAAAAACAGCTTTTCTAGTAATATCTTCCATGTCTTCTTCCTTCATAAACAGGTAAAGAGAAGGGAAGAAAACAGGTCTACATATGATTTGACAATCAGAATCAGCAGATTATTTTATGTTTCTTAGTATAAAAGGATACAATGGAGGAAAAAGACTTGTCAAATCAATACAGAAGTCCTCCTTCCTGGAAAGGCCACAACTTTTGTGGGAGTGCTACACCAGATGTAGGGGGTTTTAACAACACTGGCACATGGAGAGTGTTAATGGCATTAGTTGTAGTGGCTGCTGAAAGCCATTCGGTACTGAGGATACCACAAAACATTAAGGGAAAATAAAAAAATCAGTCATTTTCATTCATCCCAAATTTGTGACTGGATGTTACAGTTTGCTTCTAAAGAGCTGCTGTGTCCAAAAAAGAGTTACCTGCTGGAAGTACTTGTCACAGTTAATGTATTCCTTATCGTGGGAGTCTTGCAGCTTGTTTGTTTTGATGTACTGCCAGAGAGCCTGGATGATGGCCGAGCGTGTCTGCGTGTGGATCCCCAGCAGACGGGCCAACCGCGGGTCCAGTTTAAACTGGGGAGGCTGGAATGAAAAGCCAAGGAGGTGGCAATGCAGAGGAAAGCAGACAGATACACAAGTAAGAAGTTTCAGCTTTAATTCCTGGGGGACTCTGTTCCTCAGGAGAAGCATCCCATTCAGTGGCAGAGATTGCAAAAATGTAAGTTTGTATTTTCGTGTCCCACCATCAGTGCTCTAGAAGACGGACCTTGTACCTGTGCCATAGGCTACCTGTAGCACATGCTTCAAATAATAAAACTTGCACAAAGTCTGAGGAAGGATTTTCCCTTTCAACACTGATGCAAAATTTGACTTCTGGCAATGAGAGAAGAAAAAGAACAGCCCTTCCTCTGGACTACTGGAAGTTAACTACAGAGAGGGAGAAGGAAGGCAGGATGATGCTTCCACAGTTGCTAATAACTGTTGTCTCACATCAACACACTGTCTTGGAACTCAGGCACATTCCCACCATTCTGGCGCACACCAAAACATTTACCCAACCACAACTACTCAAAGGATTTTATTTCTTTTCCTGATGTCAGTGATACAATGCAACTTGCCTGTTCTCCATCTCTTATAACATCAATTCCTTGGGTAATTCAGAATTTGATGCTTCCTCAAGTGTGTACTCATACTCAGGTTTAGCATTCACCGCATTATTAAGCAAGGATTACTCTGATGGGTGGCAGGTCACCCAAAGCTAGCTTTATAACAAATCAAGACCTAAGGATAACAGAACATCTATTTTAAAGCATAAATTTATAATAATGGTGAGCATAACATCATTATATTGTCTTAATAGTAAAAATGTTTACTGCCTCTATCAGTATTTCAGTTCACCCATATGCTCCCTAAAATTAATAAAATTTTGTCTCTGTTAACATAAAATGGTGTCTATATCCTGAATAGATGCTGTTTGCCTGGAGGCAAAAGAAGGTGGTAGAGAATAAGTTTTTGAGTTATACCACCAAAATGCATCTGAGCCTGAACTGTCACTGAAAAGGGGGATCCCATCTACTCACAGCAGTGCACTCTTAATAGTTTCCGTAAGACAGCAACGTTTCTTCCAGGGATGGTTTCAGATTAGTAAGTTCCACAACTGCAGTATCTGTGGTTTGTGCCAAGGTAAGGCTGCTACAGCTACACAGCTAATTCAGGTACCACTAGCAAAAGCTTGTCCTCTGAATTTTTTTAAAAGAACCACACATGTAACTTGTATGCAACTTATCTGACTATTCTCTAAGAAGGTAGAGGAGGAAATACATATTTTTTCTGGGCAATAAAAATACTAATTATCATAATGCCAAGACAAATATTTTGCTAGACTATATTAGAAACTCACTTGATTTGTCCCCCTTAAATTTTAAATAGAGGGAACATGTCAGTTTGGTATAATTCTAACTTCAGTGGACCATGTGACATTGCAAGTACAAGCATATTGGGTTTTGGAGTGTGTGACAAGATGAATTTGCTCTGTTGCACTAGGTCCCCGTGGCTGTATGTTCCAGGCTAAAAGCAGTGCACTGACCTGGTAGTCCAACATGAGGAGTAACGTGCATCGCACACTGACATCCCCAGGTCTCTTCACCTGGAAGCCGTCTGTTTCCTGGGTTGTGGGAGTTCTGTGCCACTAACAAAGGGAAAAGCAAAATTGTTGGTCTTTTTTTCACTGATATCCATGGAGGTGCATCTTGTGCAGTACACCATGCCAGAATCAGACAAGTACAAGATTTCCAAAGATCTGGCAATCTAAAAAAGAAACCCGACAACAACAAAACCAAACCACAACTCTTCCTCACCCCACCAAAAATTTCAATTCAGCTTTAGTGCAGAATCTGCTCTGGTGTTAACATACTTTACTTGTTAGGAGAAATGTGCACAATATTTTCATCTTTTCATACGTTTTGTTCTAAGATGTGCACAGCATCACTAAATCATCTATGTTTTTAGAGTAGATTCCTTTAGCAAACATTCTTAAGAAGAACAGAATTTTGAAAACTTTGAAAATACCTTAAATGAGATAATTGAATGCAAGGTCCCTTAAACAAGGGAGGCAACAGGCACAAGGCATTTATGTGTGCCAGTAACTTGTTTGTATGCAAAGGGTGCACAGCCTTCTCACCTCCACAAGATGATTGTCAGGTCCATACAGATCTTTGTCCAGTTCAATAACCAAACTCTTAAAAAACGATGAAAACTTCCGTTTCTGTTTGCTGAGCTATACAAGCAAAAGAACCAGACATGTATAAGGCTATATTTATTAGCTTATGTCCTAGACTTTCTTCTCAGTCTCTCTGTCTTGTACATTAAATCCTGTGTAAACCACAAGTGTGATCAATCTAATTGAGTTCTCCCTCTGACAAACACAGGGGAAGATGCAAAAATCTCAACAGTAGTGGAACAATGCACACTTTAGGGAAGATTTCCGTGACTATTAATGTTATTGAAAAGGACTGGCTTGTGAGGTGAACATGGCATCCATGAGAAAGGTCCAGAGAACAGCCATGATAATTATCTCAGGACTGGAGCACCTCTCCTGTGACAGCAGGCTGAGACAGCTGGGGTTGTTTAGCCCAGAAAAACGCAGGTTCCAGGGAGTATTTACAGTAAGTATTTACAGGGAGTATTTCTTGTAAGAAAGATCAAGGGAGACTTTTTACCAAGATCTGTAGTGACAGGGTGGGGGCAATGGTTTTAATGAAAGACTGTAGGTTTGGACTGGTCTTAAGAAAGACATTTTTCACTCAGAAGGTGGTGTGACCCTGGCACAGGTTGCCCACAGAAGCTGTGGCTGCCCTATCCCTGAAAGTGTTCCAGCCCAGGTTGGGTGGGGCTTTAAGCAACATGGGCTAGTGGAAGGTGTCCCTGTCCAGGGCAGTGGGATGGAATAAGATGGTCTTAAAGATCCCTCCCAACCCAAACCATTCTATGATCCTAAGTCCTCTGTATACCTTTCTTTTTAACAGCCTGGGTTTTTTTAATGATGAATGTTAATTTCTTGGTCTGATTTATCAGACGACAGTAAATTTTGCACTCTGGTCATACACTAAGCAAAACTATTTCCTTTTATTTTTTAAATTTTCATTTAATTATCAGTATTTGTTGTTTACTGCACAGCTCATACTGTCTATATTAAAAACTAGAAGGTCCATGATTACCTAATCTAACTCTCCACAGAATACAGGCCACAGGATTCCAATTTATTTCTTTGTAGTTAATGCAGATAATATTTTATTTTAAAATGCTGGTGATTGAAAAGCTATGTTGTTCCAATAAAGAATCTCTTTCTTTATTGAAATATATGCTGTAATTTGTAAACTGAATTTGTCTAACTTCAATTCCCAGATTTTGCGCTTTGTCATCGCTTCCTCCTGCAGCAAGACTGATTTATGTACAGTTTCCTCCAGACAGACTGAAAGCCCTTGCTCTCTCCATGCATGCATGGTCTTCATCTGTTTAGCCTATAAATACTTACTTGTGAAGTCTATTCAAATAGATGACACCTTTATTAGGAAAGTCCAGCTTTCCCCAAGGACAGCTAAATCCACTGCTGAGATTTCTGAGGACTTCATAACAGTAAAATGTTTCTTCCATCCTTGCTCTAACCATTCATACATTGTGTTGTACCCCCTAAGAATATGAAGTGCTGCCTTCACCTTGTTATCCTGCTCTTCACAAGATGCAATGCCCACTGTAGGCCAGAATTATCGCACCTGTTGTAACCTGAACCCTGCCGTGTCTTTAAAGGGATTGATCTCAGTCCTCTTTCTCCACTTCCTCCTACCCGTCCTGTCCTTATGTCTGCCTTATTTTCTGCTGTACTCTCCAACATTCCCATTAGGGCCTTATCCCTCGCTTGGCTTGGGCACAGAGCCTTCCCAGCAGCAGCACTGGGAAGCCAGCACTGCCACTCAGACACGTCTTGTCTCAGCTGTCTTGTTTCAGCTGATGTCCCCAGTAAACCCTACCACCCTAACGGAAATCTTTAGACTCCTGCCAGCCCCAGTGAAGCAGAGACAAGTCATACATCATCCAAGAGCTTCCCCTCCACGCGCAGCTCCCACGAAGCAATGCTGCCATCGGAGTCATCAGCGTCTGATTTTGCAGGATTAAATGTGTTGGAGATGTAAAGTCTCAGTTTCCGCTTTTGCTGTTATGCACATAGACAAGGGAAAAGTACATATCCAATTTAAGTTCAGGATCTGAGAAAGCGACAGGAAAGGCGATAATTGCACATTTAATAGGGAATCTCCATGTTTTATACAGTTGCACTGGTTGTATTAGAATTTAAGATTCTGTTACATGTACAAAAATACATTGAAGAGCTGAATCTAAAAACTCCTTTCAAAAACTTTTGGCTACACAAATATGATGAAATTCACTCTAAATGGAGAAAGATAGGAGCCAAGCCTGAGAAATGATACATCCTGTACTTCTGGATTAGATATTTGAGAAATCATTGTGAGAAAAGCATGATATGATGTCCTTTTTGGCTTCAACCTAGCTGGATTGCTAAAATTCAGCTGCAATTCTATTGCAACACAAATGTCTTTCATGGTTGCATCAGTTCAGATTTGTAAACGGCAGTCACAAATACAGCTCATGCTGCAAACTACCTGCTGGGCACATCTCTGCCCATCTGCATTCTACCATCGTGCAGTATCTGGTAATAAACCTCCTGCAGACACGCCTGAACACATCGACACACACGCTGGCTGCCTTACCCTCCTCTTCACCCTCAGCAAACATGCTGCAGCTCCAGCTTGCTGGGAGTCCTCAGTGAAGGAAGGCAGTGCCCTTCATCCCTAACCCAGGTGCTCAAGCCTATCAGAGATACAATCGTGCCTATACATTGTCATTTTTATAGACCACCTGAAGTTTCCCAGTCACTGCAGTGGCTTATGGCTGTATAATTTCTCAGCATCCTTCCTTCCATGCACCATGTGGAAAACCCAGCTATTACCAAACTTACAAACCAAAACCCAGATTATTACCAAAAATTACTTTGGGACTCTAATCTCCAGTACCTATGTATAACACAATGTCAAAAAGGCTACAGTTGTCAAGTTAATGTCGACAAAACAATGTAAGAAAGGAGCAATCTTGTAAAGCTTTCACACACACATAGGAGAGAAGGAAGTTACATACAGCAGATTACACAGCATAACCTGGTGTAGAGGAATGGGAAAGGCAGAGAGGCTGAAGAGGAACAGAAAATTGCTACATTTTGCCAAATCTGGAGAAGACAGTGACAGAGACGTTTGATAGAAATGCAGTGTCAACAGTATGCTCTGACAGGGAATAGGATTTTCCAAAGTGCCATCAGTGCAGAAAATGAAAGTTTACACAGAAGAACAGGCAGATAGGCAGAAAAATGTTCTTGTGAAGCCATCTTTTCTCTATCCTTTCCTACAGGATTTCTGTTGCCAAAATACTCTTTCATAATATAATTATTTTAATTACCCCAAATCTCTATTTGATGTGGTGGACTTGTGAAGGACTTCACATTTCTAACCTCAAAACTCTTCAAAACACCCTGCACAATTTATGCACCTTTCCTAAATAAATTTAGAAATTCCTAGCAAAATTTCAGGCCTGTGGCTCTACAGACAGGAACAGTTACTTTGGACCCTCAAGTTCCTTCTCTCCTTCCTACAGTGACTATTCTCCTGGCAGCTGATTCAAACTACCATCGAGCCTGTGAAGCAAGACCCTTGGCAGAGACCAAAGAGCAGCAACCAAAGGATCCTCAGTAGGTGGGAGCAAAAACTAAAGAGAAGACTTTCAGCTCTAGGGCAAAAAGAAAGCATCACCCTTCATCTCTTCAGACACACCCGAACTTTACCACCCAAAAAGCTAAGCAGGGGAAACTTCAGAGACTTGATCAACATGGTGAATCAAATAATTTCTTGTCCAAAAATCAGTAAATGCTTGATCTCCTTGCTCTCTAAGAGTAAGATATACAGATCTTTGACTCAGCTTCAGCAAAAGGAACTTTAAATAAAAGTCATATTAAAATGAAAAGTCTTCCCCTAAACCCATTGTGTTTCACTTACAATTTCTCCTTTAGAAAACAAAAAGGCAAAAAATAATCATATGTAACAGATGAGTGGTCATTTCAGCAATGAACTCCTGTAAAGGTCTCACCACAACTGCTGGGAGAGATCATGTGAAATCAAACAGATTTAAACGGGAGGCTGACAAGAATGGTGGAGCAGCACACCTACAGCTTGCTCTCTGGCAAAGACCAAATTGCTTTCTGGCAGCAATTGGACATCAATTCCTCAGTCATCTTAAAACCTGAAAGTGGGGGAAAAAAAATCTCAATTCACAAAACTAGGGAGAGAGACACTATGATGCTAATCTGATGCTACTACTTGTTTTTCACCTAAAAATGAAGAACCTGGAAGCAGATAATTCTGTTTGGAAACTGCAACTATACACATATCTGGTAAACTGAATGACTCACACCAGTTCACTGCAAAAGAGTGACAGTCCCTGGATGACAGTCTCTGGTTTGGGTAAGACAAAAGTACTGTCTGTGGTGCCAGGACTTGGAGTAGGAGCCTTGCTTGTGACATGGGTCACATCCCTCCTTCAGTCAGGAGACTCTGGTTCAAGCTTTGGGATAAAAATCATCTCAGTCTTAAAATTATGTTTATAGCCACAACTGTCTATCTCAGCCTTACACAATGGAGAGAAATAAGCATTTTTAGGGTGTTATTTATCTATATTCTTTTAAACATCCACTTCTGTATAAGAAGAATGGTGCCCTAAACACCATTGCCTACACCAACCTAATCTCTCAACTATGAAGGGAGCCAAGAGTGACTAGCTCGCATATCAATGAATAAAATGGCTATGCCTATACCTGGCCAAATAAATCCCACTCCCAAAGTCCACCATGGCCTAAGAGCCACACAGATTTTCAGTAATTCATTCTTTAATGCCATCTACTGGTCTGCTGAGTGTATGGTTTCTGTTTCCTTCAGGCCATGGAGCTTGCTACATCTGTCAAGTACCCTGTCTGCCTGACTACCTCCTAAAAGTTCTTTCTGGAATTCTGACCATGTGGGTCTTCCATGAAGTCAGTACAAGGACTCTTGATAATGCTGCTCTGCAGACAAGGAATTCTGAGACTCTCGTGACAGATGCAATCCAAGAATGCAGGACTGGCTGAGGAAGAGGAGAGTACACAGCAGTGCCCAACCAGCAGAAAACAGCCAAGGCAGGATCTGAAGTGGAAAAGCTGTCAGCTGAAGGGGGCTGCTGACAGTAGTCAAAGGAGCTGACAGGTGGGGAAGGCCATTTCCCCCTTCAACAGCTGCACAAAATCCAGGTCTCCTCACTTCTTGAGCCATCCCACAGCTGTCAGCTGGTTCGAGAGTGCAACTGCTCTGAGATCCGAGTATGATCAACAAGCCAAACATACTTTATGCACTGTCCTCATGAAAAAAAAAAAAGCTTGAACCACTTCTCCCTAAAATTTCCCCAGAATAGTCTTCAGACATAAGAAAAAAAAGCCAGCCTGAGCAGCACTAGACCATAAATCTGTGGTTCCCTATGACTGCTTCTAGCTACAGCACTATCACTGTCACAAAAACTGTAACTGCAATTACAGTTGATAACTCTGAGAAATCCTGCATATTCCCTACATAATTTCACATACCTCAGACAAATTAGTATTTCTCCTAGGATTACAATCCCAGTTTGAGATTCGCTGTTTTAAGCAAATATTTCAAAATTACAAGAGCTTTGGTAAGAGATGGAAATGCAGAGATAATTTCTATTGCTGTTACCAATTCTGCAACTGTAATAAAATGGAAATATTTAACACTAAGAAAACCCCAAGTGTATCTAGGTTTAGCCCTATTTTGACAGGTCTGATACCAATATGCTAGGACTACCTATAGATGAATTTGAAGAACATCTGTTTGATCATTCTCTAGATGTCATCTGAGTAACTGATATTTAAAATGTGTTTTGTGAGCCCTAGATGGAAGCAGTTTCTGTCTACAGTTTCTGTAGAGTGTTGTGCCTTCTATACTCTTCCCTATCCCAGACACTGAATATCTCCATTGCACAGCTTACAGCTAGGACCTTGTGGACCTGTTAATTCCCTCATTAAACAGTTTGCCACAGAATAAATAACCTCCTGTTGATTTATGAATTCAGTCAAAGTCTTCAATCACCTTTAAATATGGCCAGATTCCTAGCTAGTTTAAAAGAATGGTGTTCTACCCATATCAAGAAGATAAGACAATATCAAGACAAATTACTTCTTTTGAGAGTACAATCTACTATGTACAACACTTTTTAAGAATGAACTCATCGTTTAGACCATCCAAAATTCAGTTTCCTATCTAGGTGTTAATGGATCTTGATTGTTTCTTTTTTGTTTGTTTGTTTCACATATATCAACTGGAAAAACTGGAAAGAGGTAAAAGCCTTCCACATTTTATCAGCCTATCACATTTTATCACCTGTACAGTGACAAAGACAATGGAATATTGATCTTTGTTGGGCTGACCCCCATCACCATGGTACAGACAAGAATGGTAGTTTTACATCACAGCAGATATACAGCTACAAAATCCTTCATTCTATGGGAATTATTAGAGGAATAGAGTGTGAGCTACCCAATACAGTCACAAGAACTTAAATGAGACATGAAAAGAAATTCTTCACAATGAGAGCAGGCAAAAATTTTAACAGACTTCCTGACAAGACTATGAAACCTCCATCCTTACAGATCTTCAAAACTCAACAAGGCCTTGATAACCCTGTTTTTAGCAGAGGGTTGAACTAGATAACTTCCAGTTCCCTCCTATCTAAACTCTTACATGATTCCAATGAACAGATTCAGAAAAATGAGAAAAAGACCATTTCAGTGGGAAATTAGGAAGAGTGAAGTGCTGGACTTGATCTAATTGAAAATGCAGAAAATGTCATCCATTTTTTTCTTACACAAATAATAATTTCTGTAAGTAAATCTTCCCATTGTATGTTCTGTTATTCAAAAGCTCCACTTTTGACAAAATTTGAATTGGAAACGTAATACATACCTTCAGCACACTCCTGTAATCTTTTATTTTCTCATTTTTTATCATTTTAATACAAAGTTCCCAAACCAGTTTTTATCTATCCTTTATTTATCCCATGGCTATTATTCCCCTTATTAAAGACTTTCAGAAGTTAGAGCTGGTGATAGCCACAGAATTTTCTCTACCACTTTTCTATGCATGCTGATTCCCAGCAGTTTGTTTGCTGACCCATTCTGAAGCATCTCTGCTAATACAACTTTTACTGGAAAGGTATTTCCACCATTTACTGCAAGAATTATTTTCCTCCCCTCACACAATCTACAAATTTTTCACAACATACCTTCATTGGCCTCTTCAGTGCTTCCTGAATATCCACACGCTTCCGCATAATGGTCTGGTCTAGCTTGCGCTCAAAGGCCAAGAGATCCATGTAGGCCTGGGACTCAGGAACCAGCTCCCGGATCTGAAAGGAAGCAGGGAACATCCAAGCACAGGGAGCACGAATCTGCCATGTTCCAGAACAGCAACACTGACACACTCCCAGCCCTCGGACAGACGTGTCTAGAGGAGTTCTCCCTCCTACAGCAGTTCCCAGACAGGGGGCAGGTCTCGGTGGCATGGGACAACGTGGCACAGACTGAAACGCGGGAGCACAGAAGTGAGGCTAATGCGCTCTGGAAGAGCCCCCCTGAATCCACTGGCTGAACCACGGCTGTTTGCTTCGAGTGAGGCTTAGCTACCAGCAGCCAGGGAGCCCCTGCTTTCAGCAATCCAAAGTATAGTGAATGTGTCCTGTTCAAAACTAGAAGAGTGCTGCATCTCTCTAGACTAAAAGAGGGGTGATGCTCATGTTGACAATTCAAAAACAAGTGTTACCCATTGTAAGTAAAAACTGCCACGGAGGATGCCAGCCTTTGTCAGCACATCTTCCTGGCTGAGGTGATATTGACCTTCACGTCAAAGTTTCAATATGACCAGATATCAGGTGTCAACTTACGATCCTGCCAACTTTTACTGGTATTTTAATACATTAGTTAACTACATTAGTTCTATTGACAAACCCCCTTTTTTATTTTCTCGTTTACAAGGAAGTTAGCAGAGGAGGGGATACGAAGTAGGTTGGAATGAAAACCTAATGAACTGAGCTTAGAAATGGGTAAATATACCCTTAAATGAAAATGTTGGTTATTAATTTGGAATAACTAATGCAAGAAAACCATTAAAAAAAGGTACTGTAAGTAATTAAAATAGATCTACTGGACAACATTTTCTATTTCTACAACATTCACTCTAGCTTTCACTTATTTAACTGTTATAATATTTCCATAGGAATTAAAAGTGACTTGATATTCCTGTTTTGCTTTGGATCACAATTAATTACAGTTACAATTACAGTTTACATCTGGTGTAAGGCACAAACACCTATGTGAGAGATACCAGGCATGCACCTGTCCCCCGTGTTCTGCAAGGACATGAGAACTATTGCACGAGGTCATGCCAAGCTGGCTCTCCTAGCATTGTGCCTCTGGCAAGGTTTCAAAGCTGCTGCCTTTTAGCAGCAATAGCCCAAGGCAGAGTGTTCCAGAACCTCACCAGGCAGTGTGGGAGGAAAAAGCTCCTTTTGCTCATTTGGAACCTGCCACGAGTGAGTTTCATTTGATGCCATTTCCCTGCACTGCTGGAGCAGAAGTGGGCAGGCATTCCCTAGGCACCTTTGCCATATGTTTTACAGGTTTTTGTCATCCCTATCTTCATAATTTTCTTTTCCAGCCTGAACAATTTCTCCCTGCTGTATTTAGACTGATTAAGATTATCAAATAAATGTCTCTTTCAATCTACTCTGTTTTGAGATGGCAGAATACCTGCTCTACTTACAGCAAGACTGATACTTTGGAAAAGCAGAAACCACAGAGCAAAAACTCTGTTCAGCATTAGTTGAACCATTATATTTTTAACTGCTTATATGCTTGCTCAAAATGTTCATATCAGCAGAATAATAAACATGAGCACAAAGAGCAAGCATTACCCTGGAAACATCAAGGAATTGACAGACAGCTTGCAGAGCAAGGGCAGCGAGGCAGTGAGTGCTAATCTTTGGACACAACAAAACACCCCAATGTTTTTTCCTGTTCTGCGCAGATGAAAAGATTCTTCAGTTCCTTGCCTGAAGAAATTAATCATGGTGTGCTTCAGTCAGTTAAAAATTCTGGACCGAGCAAGTAGTTTCAGACCTTTAATGCCAAGTTCCATCAGAGTCAGTTCATGAGTCCCCCAGGCACAGGGTAAAGCAGGGAGACACCTACAGCGTCCTTAAGATACAGGAGATACAGGGAACCTTTCCAGCTGGTTCCATGCGTACTAGACCCGGGATCTAATGGAAATTCTAGGAAGTTTGTAGAAACAGCAGAAACCTTCAATAAATATTTTTATTCCACACTTTTACAACTTTTATCACATGAAAGGGTTATTTCCTATTCCATTCCTATAACCAAACTGGATGTTTAAATATTATAAGATGCTAAAAAGTACAAACACTTTAAAATCAGCCAAAGACAAAACTGCATCTAATTCCTTGAACTGCAAATGGCTGGAGATTGGGAGAGCATTTGAGAGAAGAATTGTACTTGCTGTGTTTGTATTCTTCTCTAGGGATGTGTTATGGTCACAACAAAGATGGGATTTTGGGCTAGATCAAAGGCTCACTCGGGCCAGTTTTGGCAGCTCTCAGTCTTTTGCTTTCTCACCCTACTAATGGAATAATCTTTTGGAGGCATGATAGTGCATTTGTTATAAGGACCTGTGCAGCCTGCCTAATTCCTTCTCTTTCATGACTGAAAAGTTCATAGCTCCATGCAGGTCTACACTCCTCTAGTGAAGTTCTAACTGTAAATGCGAAAAAAGTATTTCAATACTTAAATTCTCCGTTCTGGCCTTTATCTAGTCAAAGAAACTCCAGAAAGCACCTAGCAGAAGCAGCATCTTGTCAGCCAAGGTTCTGAAGCATATATAGTTATACTTTATCTTAGAATTACATGGATAACTGGAAGAGATTACTATTAACATTAGTAAGACAGTGTCTTTCTTGAGGCTGGAGTTATCTATTATGAAAATTCAAAGGTTTCAAACTTTTCAAGATCAGTAAAAAGCAATTACTAAACTATGCATTTTTATCCTTGATTTCCAAAGGTTTTTTATCAGTGGTGACAAAAAATGGCCAACTTGCAAGTGGGGGCAGTGAGAACAGTGTGGAAGAAATGGCATGATGGGAGAGTCTCACAATTTTCTTGCAGAAGCAGCACAATGTGGGGGCTCCACCATACCTCCCTGTAAACAGATGTGCAAGGCTTGTGAGACAGAATCAGAAACCAAGGAAAAGCTGCAACACTACAAATTCTGGAATACGAACAACATCTTTGGATAGCTTCTATGGCTGCCACAGTAAAACAGCTTGGAAGGCAACAACAGCAGTCAGGCTGGGGAAAGCAATGAGGAAGCCTTCTGCAAGAAGTGCAGCAGCAGAAGGAAAGCTAAGGAAAAACCCAGGTCTGGGTCTGGTTCTGCCGCTCACGTCAGAAGCCACAGAGAAGGCTCCACGTTGTCTTTGGCTCCGTTGCTCCTGGCTGAGTCCTGTCCTCAGGCCTCCAGGGTCCTGAGCCCAGGTCAGTCAGGGCAGCAGGGCTGTGCAGAGGGGCCCTGACAGGCCGCAGAAACAGCGCGGCCCTTCAGCACGGTGAAGTGCAGCACAGCAAGAGCTCTGCTGCTGGGATAGAATGACACCATGCAGGGGGACAGGAGGGCATGGGCAGGGCAGAAAACAGGTTGGCAGCAGAGGACTCGGGCACCCTGATGCACAGACAACAAGTGCAGAAGGAGTCTGTGGCGTAAGGCAGCCATAGCAAAGGTCAGCTGCAAAAGGGGCTCTATTGGCACAGGTGTTGCCATCAAGCCCAGGAAAGAGGCTCTTCCTCCCTACGCCACACTGGTGAAACTGGATCTGGACTGGTGGCCACAGGATCACAAAGATGTGGCACTCTGGAGCGAGGCCCGCAGAGGCTCACTAGGATGCTGGGGGCTGGAGCACAGACCTGCCAAGAGAAGCTGCAAGAGCCTCTCCAGCCTGGAGAAGAAAAGGGAAAAGGAGATGGCCTGGGAGAGTGCAACAGCCATATGGGACTGGTGAAGCAGACAGGACCAGCCTCCCCTTAAAGGTGCATGAGATTAGGGTGAGAGGCAACAAAAACTCACTGCAGCATGGGTTAGGGTTATTCACTCCCTATAAGGAATTGGTTTGTAAAAAAAAACCTCTGACAAGAAAAACAAAACACATGATAGCATTAAAACCTTGGAACAGGCTGTCAAAAAATGCTCTGGAGTGTCCATCCTTGGATGGAGGTATTCAGAACCAGTCTGGTCAAGGTCCTGAGCAAGCTGATGTAATCTGACCCTGTTTTGTACAACAGCTGGCCTGCACAACTTTCACACGTCCTGTTGTGCACCTCCAAGTTCCCAGAAAAAAGCAAATAAATAAAATTGGATGTATTTCAGGCAGGAACAATTGGAGCTGCATTCTTCACTGCCTACATAGGACAAACAAAACAGTTTCAGCAATCTTGATTTCAAAAACAAATCACTAATAAATAGAAATTTGGCAGCTTCTTTAGAATTTCCGTCTTTGAGAGAGGTAACAAAATCCAAGACCTCTTACTCCCCCAAGTCTGACAAGCTCAATTTGATCCTAAGCTGGTTTTTTACTACCTATGGCAGATGTACATAACCCACACATTTCACAGGTATTGTTGAGAACCGGAATTTTTATATCTTAAGTGGCAGTGACTGCAGTCTGACTTGGCAGGTACTGGACAGGTTCCCTGCTAAGAAACTTTAGCCTATAGCTCACTGCCGAAAGTGTCTCTGCCACTGAGGCTTCAGTGGTGGTCACAGAAAGATAGCTAAGGGCTGACACTCCTTATAAATCATAACTGTGCCACCCTGTGACGCCTAAGAGAGCATGGTTTGAGGAGGATTTCTGATTCACTACCACATGGCCAGTGACACAGTCCAGTAAAATGACAAAAGCAATCTATGTTCTTGGTGCTACTCTCTTAGGAGCTGACAAGCCATCACTTTTGCTAGGTCCCCTCAGAGCCTTCTTTCAGACTGAACAAGGCCAGTTGTCTCAGTCTTTCTCCATGTGCTGATCCAGTCATTCAATCAACCTGACAATCATCCACTGACCTCAGTCTGGTTTGCCAACATTTTTCTTGAATTCAGGATCCCAAAACTGGACACAGTGCTCTAGCACTGAGCTAACGAGCACTGAGCCAAGAAGGGTAATTAAGTCTCTCAAATTCTTGGCTGTGCTCCTGGCCACAGAGCTCTGGATGCTGTTGGTCATCTTTGCTGACAAGGCATTCCTCCTGCTCACACTCAGCTCACTGTCCACCAGTGCCTCCAGGGCCTTTCCAGCAGTGCTGCTTCCCAGCCAGGCAGCCCTCCTCTTTCCCAATGAAGAACATTTGACTTAGTTGACTTTCATAAAATTCTTGTTGGTTCATTCCTCCAGTGTGTCCACAAGCATGTCAACTGGTTTCCCCGCCCCGTGATTGGTGTCATCAGTAGATTTGATAAGCAAGCTCTGCACTGCCTCCTCCAGTGGTAAAGATGCCGGACTGAACAGCCACTATGACACATCCCTGCAGTACTCTGATGTCAGTATCTTCATGGCCAAGTGCAACCATTAGCCACTGTCTCAGCCTCATCATCCAACCAGATGGTTGTCATTCCATTAGACCAAGATGTCCCAACCTGAATACAAGACTATTATGTACGAGACAGCAGCCTTGAAAGGACATTGGCCAGTTCCCTCAGGTCCCTCACATGCAGTCTGCTGGGTATCATGGAGTTGTATGGGTGAGGTTTCCTTAACTAATCCCTGGCCCTATCCCTGTCCACTGTCGGCCCTTCCTCTTGGATGTGTTCACTGATCACAAGGCATGAAAGCCATCATTAGTGAAGACTGAACAAAGAAGGCTTTGAGCGCTCCAGACTTATTGTCTCTGTCATCACTGGATCACCCAGCCCACTCAGCATGGGGCACACATTTTCCTTGGTCAGCCTTTATTATTAGTGCAATAGTAGAAGCTTTTCTTGTCCTTGATGTCCCGCGCAGATCTCAACTACAGCTGAGCTTTGACTTTGCTGATGCTATTCCCTGCATGCCCAGGCAATGTTTCTATACCTCTCCTTTGTAGCCTGTTCCTGCATCACTTCTTGTACATTGCCTTTTGATGTTGGGACCACCACTATTCTGGGCTCCCTCATAAATCTGCTCATTTTCCTGCATTTGAAACAGGCTGCTCTTAAAGGTCCTTACAGACTTCCCAGCTTCCTTGAGCCACTTTGCCCTTCAGAGCTGCTTCTCAAGGAATCACAACTACCAGTTTCCTGAAAAAGCCAAACTCTGCTTGTCTAAAGTCCAGGGTTTGTACTTGACTACTCTCCTTCCTCATCTCCTGCAAGATTTTGAATTTATTTATTTCACAGTTGCTATATCCAAGGCTACCACTGATTACCATACCCCTAACCTCTTCTTTCTTACAAGTGAATGGCAGATCCAGGTGTTCCTCACCTCTGGTTGGCTCAGATGGAGAAAGAGGTGGACAACAGCCATGCAGTGACCAAACCACAGCAGGACAGCTATTATGGCATGGGATCTGTGCAGAGAATTCCACATGGTGGTCAGTGAACAGCAGCAGAAAAACTGACTGAATATTTGTGTAAAGGAAAATGAACTACAGAAGATGAAAAGGAGAGGACAGGTGTACAAAACCTGTCAGCACAGCTAGACAAAGAGCCCCCAGGAATTTGGGGCTGAGTGAGAAGAGCAGCAGCCAATACTAAGAGACAAGCATGCCACTGAAGGAGGGGTAGTTTGTTGTTTCAGAGTTGCACCCCACTCACCAAGTTAAACAAGAAAAAGCAGAGACAGGCACAGCTATGCTGCCAGAATGGTTTTCAGCTGAGATTCTTGCATCAGAATGGGTAGGCAAGCAAGCTAAAGAAACAGAATGGTGGATCACATTCACAGGTCCCTGGGAAAAAATGTAATGACTCAATACTAAGAGAAAATAAGATTGACCAGAAGTAATGCAGAGGCAAGGCCTGGAGACAGAGGTACAATCTGAGGAGCAGTCACGTGTCCCTACAGACAATTTGTGGTCTGTGGTCAAAATCGAGGCACAACTGCTAAACTTGGGTCACAAGAGCAACATCAGCTCCAAAGATTTAGGTCCTCAGCTATGAATGAAGATGCCTGTGAATTTCTCCAAAACTGAATGAGGGTTTCAGCAACAGCCAAGTGTGAACAAAAGAAAGATCCAGAAGTGAGGAAAATAGGGCAGGAAAGAGCCTGCTGAACAGAACTGGAGTTAATGTTAAATACGCTATAAAAAATACTAAGCCTTGTAATGTCACAGTATGTCAGTGTGAGCATAACTAAGTCCTTATGTTCATTATAATTGCATTTTAGACAAAAGATATGCAGTCAATACAATCAACTTGCATTTAAGTAAAGCATTTGACATACAGTCAGAAAGGGAACTACACCTTAAGACTGAAAAATGAGAGCTGGAACAAGACCCGGCATAGGAAAAAAAGTGCTCTTATACAAAAAGGAGAAGTATGCTAAGAAAACTTAGTAATGATAAATTTGGGTGTCACTGTCATTGCAAAGCAGAGGATAGTACAGAGAATGTCATGAAGCTCAGAACTGTATAATGGAGATGGGATGAAATAGAGCATTACATATAGCTCGGGATCATGCCTCAGAGTCCAAATCCTGCTCTAATACGGGAATTCATCAGTTGCATATGACAGAAAGCAGAAATACTTGTATTAGCCAATCAGAGAATGACCAGAGGCTACATCAATGTGGAAAGGCCATTAAAAAAAAATTTTAAAAAAGGCACAGCAATCCCAATTTGCAGTGCTATTTCCAACAGAGGTAAAAATGCAGAAGCAGCATTCAAACACTGGTGATACTGGCAATCTGTAATACTACGTATAGTTCTGGTTTCTTGAGAGGTAGATTTTTCTGGATCAGAAAAAACAAATGACTAAGAGGATTTCAAGAGGGGACCCTCTTTAACTTGGCAAACAAAAAACACTTCCCTTGCTGAGCCTAGCAAAATGAGAAAAAAACCCAAGCTGCCAGATCAAAAGTATGTCTCAAGTAAGGAACCTAACTAGTCTTGAAGTGACAGTTGTGTTATGGCTTCCATGACAGAGGGAACCAGACTGGAAGTGCCAGGATGTCCCATGCAGTTCCCTAATCCACTCTTCCTATGTGCAATAGTTTGCTGGGTTGAACTTCTCATACAATTGCATTCCTGCAAAATTAAATCCTTCTCAAACAGTTGACCTGGAGTGACTCAGTGATCCTACCCAACCAGCACTATGCTCCAGGACTATGGCACAGGCTTGACCAGAGAGCCTGGAAATCCAACAACAGGTTACCTTTGCCAACTGCCTGAGTCATTATCATAGTGAGGAATACTGAGAACCTACCTCCTTTCCCACTACTACATAAGACCATTTTCAAGAGTCAAATGTATTTAATATCTTCCCCTCTCCCCTTCAAAGTTCCCAGAAAACATAAGCAAGAGTCTGCAAAAAGTCTGTGGGTAACAGATGCTGACTGGCTGGAAAACACTCCAGAGTTACTTCCAGAAAGCTGGAAGTTTTACCCTGTGTTTCACATGCATTCCACAACCAGGAGTGCAAATCCTCCACTTGACAGGACAATGATGTGCACAGCATTTCTTCAACCCACAGATGGTGTAAGGGGTTTCTGACACACTAACTGCTGCCTAACAGAGCAGCTTTACCCAGACAGAGGTCACATCATTGATACCAGCACTGCAGCTGCACTGATAAAAACCCCACTTCAGAAAAGACCTCTAGCAAATGCCTTACTACTCCATTAGTTAAAGCTATTGGCTGGCAGCAACAAAGATACTGAAAAGCAAAAATATATGGTGACAGCATGGTTCTGAAAGTATCTGTAAAGGTTTTTTGACACACCTATATAAGACTCTACCTATTAAAGAATTATCATGGACTTGGTAAACAGAGTCAGTGATCTGCTGGCAAAAAAGTTTGATTACCTCTTATACCTTTTAATCTTATAAAGGCAGCAGGCAAAATAAAACCAAAAAATAAAAACACTCCCACAACCAATCAACCAACCCAAAACAAAAAAACAAAACTAAAAGCATCTTAAAATTGACTTATATTTCCAGCAACAGCCTCACTATACAGCATGTATCACTGTCTGTGAAAAAAGTTTGTGTGGGACAGACAAAACTGACAGTACAAGAAACTTAGCTTTCATTATTAAAAAAAGTACAGACCACCAGCAGAGCAGGAATGAGGCTTCCACACAATTACCAGGGAGGCTGCAAGTAGTTCAAAGGTCTGGGTTTAATGGTAGCTTAGTCCTTTCAAGACAGCAACATGAGAGATCTAATGGCTTACATATGAGAGGTTCTGCTTTCAGGAAGTAGTAGGAACAGCAAGAGAAGAAGTGATAGCATAACATCAGGAGTACCAAAGTAGGCTCACCTCTTTGGATGACTGGTAGTAGGCACCTGTGAAATGTCACAGAAGCGATTTTGGAACCTGCCAGCAAGTTTAGGCTCACACTAGTAGTGGAGCTTGAAAACTTGAAAAGGATATGGAGGAAAAGGACACACCTGTTCAAGGGATTCCGAGCCCAAAAAAAGCACCAGTTGTCAAAGCAACTGAGACTAAGATGTGACAAGGGCGTGTGTTTTGAAGCCTCTAAGGACCAAGCAGGTTCTTGGGATCTGTACTGAAGAGGGTAAAGGAAAGGAGAAGTATGGGAATAATGAGAGAGGAGAGCAGAGAGAAATCCCAATGTTTAGAAAGGAAGTAGAAGATGTAAGCATTGAGAATCAAACATAGGCAGACACCAAAAGCTAGAAGTATCCCCAGGGATAAGAGAATTAATGTAACTCTCCAGACAATACAGACCCCTTGGACTCCATTGTTTACACGAGTTCACTTCAGCCCTATGGTGACACAACCACAGAAATCAACAACCTGGTAGCTCTACTGGGCCAGAGACCTGAGTCTGAGCCCACCCCCTCAGGTACAGGCACACTCTGGTCTTAGCCAGCCTCAAAAAAGGATCAAAAGCATTCTGGAGGGCCCCAGTGCCGAGCTGCCGCCTGGCAGCCCAGCGCCACGGTCCCTCCAGCAAGCGGCAGTGCTGGCTCGGCTAACCCAGGCACGAGGCCGCGCAGGCCGGGCTGCTCCACGCTCCCAGCCCCCAGCCCAGCCCCAGCCTGGCTCTCCAGACTTTCACCCACTGCCTACTTACTTTTTAATTAGATTTTTAAACAAAAAGTGAAAGAATTTTCTAAAATTCCTCTAATTACACTAAGAGGCTGAACTGATTGTGAAGGGAATAGGAAATGAAAGCGACTCACCCTCTGAGGGAGAATTTTGTCAGCCATCTTCCTCCTCTTGGCACTGTACATTTTTTAAAGAAAAAAACACGTTACCATGGTGACAGATCTAGGAGTAACGAGGCCACCTGCTAAATTATCCTGACATCTCCACATGCTGGTGCACAGCTGTGCATGCATCAGCAAAAGGGTCTCACCCATGCCCAGGACCTCATACCCCTTCTCTCAGCAGCCTGGGGAGGCAGTTAGGTAAGAACAAATCAGGGCTTTCTGTTACGCATCCTGGAAAGAACTCTGTGAGTTCTTTGATCACAGCATCCTCTGTGGTGCAGAGTGGCAACGTATGCAAGTGCAAGTGCACACACTGCTTCTAGGTACAGGCGAGCGTGCCCAGGACAGTCTCGAGTGTGGCGTGCACAGACACACCTGTGTGTGCACATCTGAGTGGCTGAGTGCCTGCAAATGCCACGGCAACTCGTTCCAAAGGCAACACGCATTTATTCCATCATGCCCAAAATTAAGTGCTGAAGAACACATATCTAGATGTGTGTATTTCATTATGAAAACACACACATATGCACACGCCTCCTTCTTTATGTACATACACACTTGTTGTACTGTAACATATTTGCATGAGTGATGGACAAAGGTAAAAGATCTTACATTTCTACATTTCTTCATCTATATGAACACACATGTGGGAAGATGAATGTGTGCCTGCAGTGTGTGCCATACATACTGTGTCCATACCCATACATAAGCACATTTCTATAGCTATGCTTTTAAAAACACATTTGCACTCATGTACATAAACACAAATGCATATGTGCCTGAGAAATGGTTCTGTCAGGAAGACTGTCTTCAGATTCTAAGAACTGCATATGCCCACCAAACCTGTCACCCAGCTTTCTCTAGCAGGGCCAAGAGGGAATTTAGGTCCTATTCTTCATCTCTTTAATTTGTGAGGCCTTTATCTTAAGGAGGAGATGAATCACTCCATCTGTGACAGACAAATGGGAGAAAGCAAACCACCTGCTGCCACTCTGCCATGTCACAAGGACACCCCTCCTTACTGTCTTCACACTGGAAGTCTGTCATCAGCTGTGTCCACATAAAAGCTGTTTCCATGCACATTGGTGTGGCATATTCTCTTCCTACATTTGTTAATAATAAGCCAAGGCTAAAATACCAGATTCTTAAGGCTCTTCCCCTTCCTCACATAAGCCAAGGCTGAGGAACTCTTTGTGGCCGGAGGTGCAGAAAATTCAGTTACACCCAACTTAATAGGTGAACAATGTCCCTTTAAAAAAGTGTAGGAATAATGGGAATGGAATGTTACATCGTGTGAAACTCCAACACCTTCCATAGCTCACAAAATCAAAACTGCACTGAAACACTTCACAGAATCTGGAAGTAAAGGCTGAGCAAGCCCCAGCCTCCCAAAGGGGGATTGGGATATGCAGGTACCTGCAACAACCCCACAGGCTTGCAAACAAAAAGCAAGGGAAAAAAAAAAAAACAAAAGCAACATCCCCAAACAATTTGGATCTCAACCAGTTCTTAAACAGTCTGTTACAGATATGAGATTTTTGTCTCTACCAAACCTGCCAAGAAAGGACAAGTGCAACTTTCTTGGCCTGTGCTAGAAAACATGGAACTAATTTACCCCCAGAATTAGACCCAAGGCACCAGAAAAGTGTGTCTGTAAAAACAGAATGAGAAATGACAGGGAGGTGGAAATAAAAAAAAGGGAAAACATTCATTACATTATCTGAAGGGAAGGCACAGCAGAAGAAATAGAGAAACTCTCTGAGTACCCAGGGAACACTGGTGTGAACTGGGCTCAAGGCAGTAGAGATCACTGCTGGGTCCTGAACTAGAAACACTGAAGTTAAGAACAGGAGAGGGGAACTTTTTTCTGTGAGTCAGGCCACCAACTTTTAGCAAATACTGTCCTTTAATGCTCCCTGGAAACTAGTTAGTGACTAAAGTTTACCTTAATTATCCACCAGGGGCAATTTTCAGGTTATATCCACCCTTGTACCTGAAGGCTGGGCATTATTTTGTGCAGTTTCCTGGAGAATCTCCTGGGAGGTGTTACAGAATGCACATTTTGGCTGGTGTTGGGCACAGCCTCCAAGATGCACATACACTGCTTGTGCTCAGCTGCTGCACTCCCACACATTCCTTCTGTGTTCAACCTTTTTCAATTGCAATGTATTAATACTCTCAAGATCAGTGTATGATCAGTGTATGACCTTTCCAGATGCATCCCAGACACAAGCATTCCCAAATCTGACTTGCTGATCCAAGGTATACAAACTGGACAGAGCGGGGCTCCTAAAGAACTGAGCTTAGAGAGTCATGTTTTACCTGCAGATGGATTCCCTGACACCACCGGAACACTGCCTGAAGCTGTGTATACATCTACAATGATTTCACAAAAGGTAGCCCACACAGGTGACTGCACCCTATGTGTGTGTGGATCATACTCAATACCCAAGACTGATGAGGTCTAATACACTGCAAAAAGAAATCAGTTAACTTAAGAGTGAATGCATTCAGGAATGTACAAGGTGGGCATATTTCAAAAAGAAAGTTCCTTATAGAAATCCCTCTAATTTTATGAAATTACTTCCAGTGCATATTTATTTACTTTATATGTAAAAACACTTGAGACAACTGCAAATTTTATGACCACTCTTCTGAGTGACCATAGTACAAGTATTCATATGACAAACCAAAGTTTTTTCCACTTGTGTAATTTACAAACTACTATGCTAGTCAGTCAGAAATCAGAGTAACTATACAGAACAGGCAACAAATAATACAGTAATTGTACTATATTAGAAGAGAAGTGTTCATTAATTCCAAAGGCTAAACATACTGGACAGATTTATGGCCTGAGAAACCTGCAAAGTGAAAGCAGAGTAACTTCAAAACCAGATATTATTAAAGGTCAGTTTGTTCAAGACCATTCACAAACAAAAGTAAAATCTGCCAATACATAGATCTTCTATTCTGTCTCATTTGATCTTAAAGGTCTTACCTACTGCTAAACAGGTATCACCTTTGCTTCCTCAAACTGCCCTCCTGTGTTTTCTTTCCAGAACACTCACCTCCTAGCTCGGTTCTGAGTGGCTTGCTGCTGCTGTTGCACCTGCTGCTGCACCTGCTGCTGCTGGACCTGCTGTGGTGCAGTGCGTTTTCTTGTTGTTTCCATCACAGTCTGGGGTATCCCAGGTCGCACAGAGGGGCTTCCGACATATGGGGGGCCTGGAGGACCCATTGGAGCCCCCTGATGGGGCATTCGAGCTCCTGATGGCATCCCAGGGCGCTTGAGAAAAAGCAAAACAGAAAGAAAAGCCGGTTTGGTTCCTGTTTCTGCAGCTGCCAAGACATTTGTACATCGTGCGACACTGGCCCCACCAGATTCCCCGTTTTGCCTGTCCTGATAAGCACTAAGCAGCAACACAACGCACACGACCTCTGTGCCTGCTGTATCTTGGATGTCATGAAGAGGTGTTCAGGGAGGCGAAATGCTGGGCTTGGGAAACACTCAGTGGTCAGTAGCACATCCAGCCCAGGTCACAGGTGGAAGTTCTACCTTCAGCCCGAAGGGAACACCCCATGACAGCGACACGCAGCCCAAACTGGTGCAGCTCACGAGCTGCTCAGAGCCGCGAGCACGCTCCCGCTGCGCGCGCTGCGCCGCCAAGCAGGCGGCTCTGATCAGCTGGCAGACAGAAACAGCACAGGCAAAACACCAGCATAAACATTTTCCATTAAGAGCCTTCTGCTTCGCCTGCACCAGAGAGCAGCGTAAGTTCATAACGCAACAGGAATCTTTTAAGAAAAAAGGTCATGTCTCCGATCAAGCCTTTAAAATAAAAAAAAAAAAAAAAAAAAACAAACACCCAAAAAACCAAAAACAAACAAACAAACAACAACAACAAAAAAAAAAAAAACAAAAAAAACCCCCCCCAAAAAACCCTGATGTAGTAGTTTGTCAGCAGCCCCTGTAGGCATTCTAATGCTTTGGCATTTATGTTGACTTCTGCACGCTCTTGAGAGTCAGTGGTTCAAATCACAAGCTTAATGCTGCACAAGACACACAGTAAAACCAATTCTGAATTCTAAAACTTTATAGTCATCAAAGAAAACCACCAGTAAAATAATTACTGCCTGTAAAATGCAATTCAAAACAGAGAGATGAGCTTAATCTCATACTGAGAATTATCAATATTTATATGTCCACATATATGCAAAAATACAGACACACACACTCTCTAGGCATTTGAACCAGGATGAAAATAAGAGCAGCCATACAACAAAAGTCCTTTGAAAGCCAAGTCCCTTTACAAAGTCTTTTAAGGAAACTAAGAGGCAATGACATCCATTATGGATAAACAATTGGTTAAAGGATAGAAATGAGGCAAAAGTAATTGGTTCTGAAAATAAAAAAAAAGGCACATGTAAAAGTCTGCTGGGACTTCTCCTTTTCAGCATATTTAAAACAACCTGGGGAAAAAAAAAGAACCAAAAAAAGCTAGGAAAAAAGCAAGGAAGTGAAAAAGTTTGTTGGTAATGCTAAGTTATTCATGCTGGAAGGATGAAGGCCAGCTTAAAGAACTTCAGAAGGACTTTATGAGACAGAAAAAACACGTAAAAGGAAGATACAAATGTAGTTCAATACATATTGAACTGAATTACAAAAGGTGAAAAAAACAATCCAAGAATCACAGAAAAGCGATGGGCCCTAAGCTGATTGCTGTCCAGCAGAACCAAGATCTTGTTTAAACAGACACTTCCAGAAAAATATCCGTTCACTGGTTACCAGAGGTCAAAAAAGTCATAAAGAAAAGAAATAAGAGTGGAAGGAACAGAAGCTATCAGTGTGCCATGGTGTGTCCACAAGTGAAGGTCTGTATGCAGCTCTAGCTCCTGCAGCTCAGTGATGGCAGAGCACAGCTGAAACAAGGACAGTGAAGGGCACAGAAATTCTTAATGTATGAAACTCCATCCATGGAAGTAAAGGTAAATATATTGTGACTTTTCATCTGGAAAGAGGTGATCCAAGGTGATCTAAAGGGGCATTTGCCAGAGCTCTGCAGAATCACGCGTGGCTTGGGGAGGACAGTCAGGTATTGACTTTTCACTGCCCCTGCTAGGATAGTGAGCCCTGGCCATCAGCAGAAGGGTCAGGCTCACAGACCACTGGAGGGGTGAGTTTGTCACACCATGGGTATCAGCCCTCTTCCAAACGGGTGCTAACAACATGGAAGACATACTTAGCTCAATAGTTGCAGACTGAGAAAGTACTTGGGAAAAATACACTACTGGACCCCAAAGTGAGATGCATGCACCCCTGAGGGTATGCAAGCCAGTCCACAGGGGGTGGGAAGAAAATATTTAGTGCACAGTCGACATATATAATTATTTTTAAAAGTTTATTTCATCCTTATCTCATAATTTCAATGCTATTATAATAAAACATAATTCTAAAAATATTTTGTATCCACATCTCCAAATTAACCACCCAAATCCACTATAGCTCCCAAAGCCCCAGCTCAGTGCCCTCCCTGATCATCACAAGTCTTAGATATTCCTCACACTTTTATCTATAAAGGAACCTGGAGAAAGGAGAGGAATGGATGAACAACAAAGAGCCAATATGGGCTGTAACTGGTACGGACAGGTAAGCAAGGCAGGAGGTAGGAGAGTCATCAGCACAGGAATCTAAGCAGGTGAATTCAGCAAGTGTCGACGTAAGAAAGCAGTGGCAGGTATGGCCATGGAGGGAGCAGCAGGCAGCACACAGATCCACCTGCACTTTTGTGCAAAGCTCCAAATGCCTTCTGCCATGGGCCTGGAGCCCCAAGAACAGCTGGAAGGGAACAGTGCTCTCTGTTCCCATGTATGCGACCCGACTCTCTGACCCAGGCAGAGTCAGCAGAAAGAAATGGCCCAGAAAATGCCTCTCTCTTGAGCCTGCGTTTAAGATCTGTCATCTGTCAAGCCACACATTGTGGCCTCCTTCCAGCAATGGGCAGACCACGGGGCCAGCTGCTGCCTGTCAGTCAGCTGGGGACAGCTGACAGTCATTCAGAAGAGCCCGGATCCTGAGCACAGCCATCTCATGGACACTGACTGGCCCACTAAAAAACTGAAGGCACACTTTGATGCTGCTCTAAAGGACAACTTGGGACTTGAAGAACAAGGTCAGCAAGCTAAATCTACTCGCAGTCTTGGTCTTGTTTTTGAATTTCCTTCAGTTTCCTTTGTTAAGCACTAAAATAGAGAAACATAGAGAAAGGACAAACATGAGAAAAGAGAGGCAGATCCAGCAAAAGCACATTCGATCTCTTCCCTTTGACCACGTCATTCCTTTGCCTCTGTTCTCATGCTCCTCCTTCCAATATCATTCACAGATAAAATATTATTCACTATGCAACTGTCTTCCTGCTGCAAGCCCACCAGACTCCCACCAGAAGTGCTTTAGCTATTTACACTTCTATAAAAGAAGAACATGCAAGCAATATCTCACCTTATCTAAGAGCTTATTTTGCTCTCAAATGCTTGTGCAAGACAAGACAGCAATGGACAATACATCAAATTTTTCACAATAGTGACATTAAAAAAAACCCTCTTCATACTAAAGAGTATTTCAATACCATTATGGCTTTTGAAAGAGATTTTGAAGGTGCATCTATCTACGGGTTAGGATCTGTCCCCAGTTGAAGGGACCACTCTCACAGCTCTGAGAAGGTGAAGCAGAGAGCAGAGCAGAGGTGAGGCACAGCAGCAACGCAAAGCCAGTACAGTGCACAAAGGCACACGACCAATCTGCACGTGTACTGGTCCCCAAGAGTTCTGCCAATTGCCTGTGTGCCTGTGCATGGCCCATCACTGCTCTGTCTACAGCAGTCAAACCTGAGCACACTTCTGTGCAGCAGAACCACCTCCCTGACACCTGAAGGCCAGAGCCCTTCACTGCTCTGCACTGACCAGTTTCCAAAGCCACGTTTGGCTAGTCTGCTGTCTTCCTTGCCTGAACTTCCTGTCACATCAGAGCTCTGCCTCTGTCCTCTTTGTCATCCTTAAGTGAGCTTCCGTCTGACAGCAGTAACAAGACATTAGAGCAATGCTTTTCTACATTCTTCTACTGCGGAGTCTTTTCTCAGGGGATGTGCATCACAGCAGTCAAAACACAGAAGTAGAAAAAAAGAGTTCTGCCTGGACATACCAGTAAGAGGAAAATAACCTGGAGAACTGACAGGTGAAAGTAAGAGAAAGTGTCCAGAAAAGTAAAGAAAAAACGCCCACAAGAGGCCTCAGAAAGAGACTGAACGGAGAGCCAAGAGTTGCTGCATTGCAGCTGAGTGCTGAGCTGCACTCACAGCCATCTACTGTCCTGACAGACTCCATCCACCTCAGCACCACACAGGAGGCTCTCATGGCTGCCTCATGGGGAACAGCCACAAGCTTCTTGTTAACAGAGACACTGACAGGTTTTGAGAATAACCACCACTATCACGGATACGAACAGCATATTTCTTAATTAAAAAGGAGTCTCCAAGAAGGATGGAGAGAGACTGCTTACAAGGCCCTGGAGTGACAGAACAAGAGAAAAGGGGTTCACACTGACAAACAGCAGGTATAGATTGGAAAAAAATTCTTTACTTATGAGGGTCATGAGGCCCAGGTTGTGGCTGCCTCATCCCTGGAAGTGTTCAAAGCCAGGCTGGATGGAGCTTGGAGCAATCTGGTCAAGCAAAAGGTGTCGTTGTCCATGGCAGAGGGGTAGGATAAGATGATTCTCTAAGGTCCCTTTCAATCCAAACCATTCTATGATTTCTATAGGGCATAAACATAAGCAAGAGGAGATATCTGATGCTATCTGGAAGTAAGAATGAGTAACTAGAAGTGCCTAGAACTCTTAAGAAATACAGACTAGATTGATACTGTGTGATGGCAACAAGTTTTTGACTGTGCACATGGTCTCCCAACAGGATGTGTTGTTTCAGAATGCACTCTTAGAAGTACAACAAATAAAACTGGTACAAGGCTTCTCTCCTCCTTAGAATAATAGATGTTACTTCATAAGTTCCATTTTTAATGTCTATGAATGTTTTAGAGACTTAGTAAGCTGAAACATCAGTATTGCAATTCTTGCTTCCTGCCATATTCACCTTCCTCCATTTCCCAAAAGCTCTCAGTCTGTAAGTCCAAGTATTCCAGGTACCACGTATTTGAATATACTGTTCACAACAATTCAGAAGTCTGTAACTTAGAAAACATCCCATTTACAGAACTGTGAATTGGAACATGAGATGAAGTTCAGTTCTATTTCATGCACGTCTGTTCACAGCTCAGAATAATCTGCCACTAAGCTCAAGCAGAGCACTTGGATGCAACAATAACAAAAAAACACCCCCAAAAATCTTTGGAATTGAAACAAACCTTACAGACCAGCTTTGAGTTCCACCAGGTTTAATAGATCTGATACTACCACTGCTGTGATCAAATGTATGGAAGGGGTTTTGTATGAATAACTACCAGAATGCCCCTCTTGAAAAGGATGGCTTTGGGAGGGAGAGGAACAACAGAGCTCTGCAGCACAATGACTAGCCTGGAGAAAAGAAGCTGGTCAAGAGCTTGTTGCCTCTTCCCTTACAATAATCAAACAACAGTTGGCAGAATCAGATACTTCCTTATGCAAGATAAACTGAAAAAACTCCTGACACAAAACACTGACTTCTAAAAGCTTAGAAAGGTTCAGGAAGACATCATTAGATTAACCTCCATAAATAAAATCCACATAGGGGCACTACACAGAGGGCAGCTTTGGGTCAGAAAGCTCCCAAGCTCCAAATCAGAGTATTTGTATGAACAATCACTAAGGTTTTGCCTTGTTCCTGTACCTCCATGCTGCCTTCCACTGCCCCCATTCTACATGGGAAACTGAACTAAATGATCCAGTCCAACTATTGTCATATTCCTCCAGTATTTCTTTTTTTTAGAAAGAAAAGAGTAATTCAAACATCTCACAGATCCATTTTATCCATACATCTACATTCATCAGCAAATCCATGTTTTCTCAACCAGCAACTCAAATTTGTTTAACAAGCCCATATTGCACAAAATTATATTGAACTCAATTAAAGCCTTGACTAGCATTAATAGGATTTTTTTTCTTCATTATGTCTGTTTGACAGCCTGAAATCTGTCCATGGCTAGAAAAGGACAAACCTTCAGTCTCTACCAGCAGCTTGCTCACATAGTTGAACACTGTACAAGGTTTTCACTCTAGCCATCCCCTGCAGCTGCCTTCCCAATCAAATTCCCTGCCATAAGGTCCCTTGATTTCTCCAGGCAGCCCTGCTCACCGCAAATACCTCCTTGTTCATCACAACAGGGAACACGCACACAGCAAACCAGTGCCTCCACTCCAGGCCCCGTTCCCTGAGGATGCCCTTGCTCAGAGAATCATGCAGGGAGCTCTGTGGCAGAAAGTGGAACAAACTGTCCAAAACAAAGAGATGATGAGGCTCTCTTCTAGCCATTCCAGTGTTAGCTGGTTTATGCTCTGACAAGACAGTATCTACACGCGTGACAAAAGAAAAATCAGTAGGATATTTTTCATTAGCAAAACTCTACTTTTTTCAAACTTGGCCATACTCTCTTCACCTCACTATTGCCAGCGATGATCTCTACAACCCTGTGACTGCCTGGGAGAAACAGTCACTTCTATTCACTTAAAACTAAAACAGGCCACCATTCAATTTTGGGAAAATATCTTTAGTTCTTTCTATTCTAATAAAACCTCCATAATTTTTATAATATACTGAAATATGAGTCCTTGAGGTCATGCAGTTCTTCCTCATCTGAAACAAGTATCACCAGTATCTCCATCATCTTTGACACATGTTTACTTCTTAACCAGTACCTCACAGCCTCCAGTGACAGAGATTTTACAACTCACATAACCAGTCTCTATACTTAGATATTATAAATAAAATCAAATATACCCCTATTCCCCTATTGATGAAGCCTTCAGAGGTCTCCCACTACTACTGCCCTCTGAGTTCCCTGTCTTTCGACTTGTTAGTCATACAGATTACCCAAACCATAAAAACATTCTTGTAAGTATATGCCATGGATTTACAACTGCTTCTGCATTATTCTCTGCCCCACTTCCCAATCAGGCTAATAGTTTACGTGATTTTTTATTAGGTAGACACCAGGCAGCTTACAGGACATCCAAGCCTTTCTCCAGAATGGTGACGTTCCGTTTACACCCACAATGTATCAGGAGATGCAAAATTCATTTATGAAATTCACTGCTTGCCCCTTTTTCCAAATCATAAATCAGATTTTTGATAAATCTGTTATAGATCCTCCATACCCATCAGACCTGTTGTTTAATCTGTTCTTACACTGACAAGTTATTTATCATATATATTGAATATTTAAATGCTGGCATGTTCTGATACTCTTCTTTCACTGTTGCAAATGCCATTTCATATAAGACAGTTTGTGTATTTACCATAAAATCCTATGACCAAATTTGAGAGGTAGATAGCCAAGCAAAAAGAGGACTGAGGATAAGCCAAGGAGTCACATCAGCAATATATAGGTTTGTATGAATTAGCAATCTTGGAGTGTAACTAATATTAAGCCGTAGAGATTAGCAGGAACTATGAAATAACACCTATTAACAGAAAATAAATATGGATAAGGACTTATATTGCCACAGAGAGCTTCCTAAGCATAGCAAAGAGGACAAAGACCAAGATCACTATGGGAAAAAGGTGATTTGAACAGAGAGCAAGTACATTGTAAATACAGCTGTGACTCTAGAGTTAAGAAAGGCACATAGACCTTTATATGGGTATCTGGTGGATAAAAGGCAAGAAGATTGGCTTTGGAAGGAAGATAAAGTGGGGACAGGAAAAGGACACAGAAGCAGATTAAAAAGGTCGGAACACGGGAGAAGAAAATGAACCTCTCAGCAGGTTCTTGTGTGCAGATGACACAGCCAAGGTCGCCAGCACAAGGCACCAAGCGAAGGTTCCTGCAATCGAGTCACAAGAGGACAGATGTCTGCACAAGAGTTTTGACAAGACCAGCACCACGGACCTTCTCAAGACTAAACAGACAGGTACCTGTTTGAGAATGAAAAGAAGAAAGAGAAAGAAACAAAGAAAAAAGCAGGGGAGGGAGACACGGGCAGGATCTATTTACGGGACCCAGCCAGCAATGAGGCCCACGTTAAGGACCAGAGGATAAGAGGAAACTGAGGACAGGAATGACCTGCAGCAAGACTAGTAACTTGTTCAACAAAATATAAGGCAACAGCTGGACACCTAGAGAAATGTCATAAAGACTGCCTGAAATGTACTACTGGACAGCAGAAAATGCATTGATAAAAAGATAATCAACATAAATGTGGTGATTAAAGCCATATTTGTCCATACAAATGCTAGAAAAAGAGAGGAACAACAACAACCACAAAAAAAGGATGTACAGGATGAAGCCTTGGGAGGAAAAAAAAATCTTCCCACAAAAACAATCTGCAAGATGCGGATGAAACTGAACAGAAGTAAAAGCATAGTAAAAATAAATAACTGAAAGAAAATTAACCTTTCTAAAACCCCAGCTGCTAACCAGAGGTGTAACAAACTATCAAGGTCTCAAGTACAGAGAGTGAAGCCTCCTACTTGAGAATTTTAACCTTTATGACATTTCACCTTTCAGGGGGATCCTTTCTGCCTCGGACAAATGAGGCAGAAGACATCATCTAAGCTGGCAGTATGGAAAAGCACAAAAGCAGGATCAGGTGCACACCAGCAAAGGGCAAAGTGACCTTAGCAAAGGAACATATGTTTCAAGAAAGATCAAGTGAGTCCAAGAGCTAACTGCCCTTAGGAAGTACTGCAGAATTATCCTTTTCATTTAAGTGTCAACAAAGCAAAAATATTTCTCACAACATTCTACCTCTGTTTGCTTCTCCCCCCTTTTTTGGGGGGAGGAGTGGAGGGGAAGAAAATAATTTTCAATAACCAAATTAAATAATGTTATCATAGATAAAACAAAACAAAAAAATCAGTCATTTGAGGAGAGACTGGTTTCTGAAATTAGAACAGAATCTGACTCCAAGAAATTCCACTAAAGTTTGCTATGCAACTTGATTTTTCAAGGAATTAATTCAGGTGTTGACACACTGGAGCAGTAATAAAACAGAGGAGCCAGCACTAGGTAAACTCAAGGTAATAGATAGCATGGCACATTCTCTTATTTGGCAGGATACAGGGCCTGGAGAGATAAAATGAAGTTATAATTTTTTTTCTCCTTTTTTAAGTAATAGAAGAGTGACTACCCCAACCCACATTTTGATCAAAATGAACCTGAGATGAGAAAAAAACTAAAGGAAAGAATAAATCAGGTGCCAAAGAAGAACTAAAGGAGACGATAATGACGGAAAGGAGGGGGTGATACAAGAGGTGTTCAGGCACCAGAAAAACAGCCAAGAAGCCCCAGCCTCAGCAACAAGAAGGAGGAACATATATACAGACATCCCAGGCCAATGCATATATTCAAATAAGACACCACTAGCAACAAAACTTCCAGAACAGAAGAGGCAGACTTTCCTGGCATCCAAATAAGTAATGGAAATGAGTTCTGCTTTTTCTCATTCCAGTATAAATTAAAAACTTCCCAGGCTTAAGAGCCCTGCATGCTGCTTTCACACGAAAGCCACCTAGATGTGGAATAGCAAATTCACATAATTATTTTTGTCGCTCTTCTTGATACTAAAGGAAGAGCACTGGTGTGCAAATGGCAAGGGAAACTTTAGAAAAGACAAAATCATCCCATCAGTCCCCTCCCAGCTTGCTTCTGGTTCTGCTCAGATACCGCCATCACAATCCAGACCACCTTGACAAACCCGCATGTCCACAACAAAACCACCGCTACCCCCCGCACTCCCAAACAGCTCCGATCTTGCACAGCCTGCTCCTGTACTGGCACCACATCACCTCTTCACAGCTCTCACCAACACAGAGCGCCACCTCACAGTCCTTGGCCCTCCCAGTCCCACCACATCCAGGATCTACCGGACACACGGAAGCTCCTACACCTCTGGAGTAAGCCGGAATCACGGAGACAACTCAACAGTCTGCCATGAGCCCCACAGGTTTCTGTGATCTTTGTACAAGAGCCCCCACCTGATGTCTTCAAAGAGGTGTCACAGGAGGTGCCAGGATCCTCAAGAAAGAAGCACTCAGGAGTATCAGTATCCAAACAATATTGCATTCCTTGGGGCTCTTTAACAGCCTTATTTCTGTTCAACATGTATAAATGCTAGAAATCCAAATGTTACAAATGGTGACTGCTCTTAGACGTTAGAGTCATTTAAAGAACGTTTCCAGTGGCAGCAAAACAGGGTGAGCACTTCCCCTTAAATGGAGATCGAAGACCTGATTCTTAAACAAAAGGTGGAACATTTTTAAAGACCTGAAGGATTGCTTTAATTAAGCATGGCACCCTGAAATTCTCTCGTGGGTGAGTTTCCATAGACTGTTACAGATCTGCAGAGCTAATCTCTTCAAGCCCCTGAAAGTCACCTGTTAAGTAGCCAGAGGATACATACAAGCCAAGACTGGAGACAAGAACCAGAGGCAGCACCCAAGGCTTCATCAGGCTCTCATCAGAATTGTTTTCCAAAACATAAGTTTGATTACAGAACAAAGTGTCCTACAAGCCCATTTGGGTTAGATCCAGTGCAGATTCTGCACCATGATCAGGCTGAAAAGCATGCTATTCACCATTCATGGAGAATCACAGCAAAAAGCACAGCACACATCCCCCCAGACACAAGCCTGTATTATCAATGAGTCAGTACATAGGCTGGGGGCTCCACAGACCCCAGTGTTCCCCTGCTGAGGCAGCTACCAGCGCCCTGAGAGCACACTGCAGGAGCCGATCCAGCCCAGCACAGAACCTCCAGTTTCCACTCATCCCTCTATTCAGAGCCAGCCAGCTCACTAACTTTCCCGACTCACCACCCCATGGACCAGAAACTCAAAAAGTTTGCTTTTCGTAGCTTTGCGAGCCCCTCCTGTAACTTCATCTGTAGCCATCAGGGTCTGCTCAGCCTCTCTCACTCTCTCTCTTCCTCTTTCTTTCCCTTTTCTGCCTTTTTCTCCAACTCTCCCCTCTGAGTCCTGCTGGGCTCTCACACTTCTAATAGCGCGGAGTGGGGAGGGGGCCCCTTCAGGGCCTTCCTGACGGCCCACTCACGCTCAGCCTCAGCTGCTGCATTCCTCCACTGATAAGCCAGAAATAGTTTGTGCTGCCGGGCTCTGTCTGTTTACTCTGCAGGGACAGAAAATCCAGCTTTTTAAACCTCTCTGTCCAAACAGCAGAGATAAGCAGGAGGCAAATTGAAAAACACGTCTCCGTTTTCCGTGGTAGTGCTGCAGCCTCTCCTCCTCTGCATCAGGGATGGGAAATTCTGGGGCAAGGGGAAGGGGGAGGGGGCAACTTCAGCAGTGACACAGAGCTCAGAGAGCTCACCTCGCAGAGACGTTTTCCCATTAGAAAATGCAGCAGGCGAGCAGTGATTTTCCCTTGCTCCCACTGCTCCTCCCGCACTGCATTTCCAGGCCCTTTCCCCAGGGACCTGGCAGGCAGCACACAGAAACATTCGCTGGCAGCATTTCCAGCATGAGAGACGAGAGCTAACCCCTCTGGACAAGAGAGAAGCAGCGGGAGGCCGGAGCTGGGAACAGGGAGGGACAACATGTGGAAGCGAGGGGAAAGACAGTGTGTGTGTGAGATCAGCGGAGGAAGGGGGTGGGGGGCAGCATGGCTGCACATCTCCCACGGCTGTTTCCAACCCTCCGCTCCCACTGCCTCTCCCCAGTGACCACTCTCGGGATGCTCTGGTACCACTGTGGTGGATCCTCCAGAGACCCCAGGTGACTGACAGACGCAGACAAATTAGTAACACCACAGCTGCTGTAAGACATCAGCAGCGCGCTGCTTGTCACACAAAGCCCTGCACCGCAGCGTGTGACATCCCAGGACACGAAGCCCAAGGGGGAAGGCAGCAGAGAGCAGTGCCCACCCCCAGCACGGCCGCCATTCCACGAGCAGAGCGCGGCTCCTCCATGATGGCCGAGCCCGCAGTGCCGGCCCGGGGCGCCCGCGGCTCGCAGGGGCCCGCGTTCCCCGCTCTCCCTCAACGCAGCAATAGGCGAGATGTTGCCAGGTTACGAGGGGTTTATTCTATTCCTCTGCTTGAAATTCTTGTCTAGGGGCTGTGAATTTTCTGGCAAGACTGCAAATATAACAGAATCAGATCAGAAATTAATAAAAAATATTCTGCCTTCATCCAGTAATAAAAACAAGCAGAGAAAAGACACTGCATTGACTAGCAGCGAAGGGCAAGCCATGAAGGTCACATGGCCTTCTGAACATAGGAGTAAGACAGTGACCTCCACTGATTTTTAGGGCCACCCTCATCTAAGTGCTGGTGTGTGGTAACAGCCCCAGGAACCACAGAAACATAGGGAGGGCGAGCATGGTTATCAGTACCTCCTCTCAGCCCCTCAGAATGAATATGCCAAGCAAATCAATGTAGCCTTGCCTTGTTCTGTGCTGGAAAAATTCCTCATGTTCTAGCTGAACCAAAGGCACAATCTGGAACCAACTGCTCTGTGTCTGGTGGATGTGGTAGTGTCAGGTTAACTTAATCTGGAGGGGTTTTTCCAACCTAAACGACTTTAAATTGTACATGCCAGCGTGACTGACAAGACAGTATCCAGCTGGTATCTGCCATGTTTTTTAGACCCCAGACTCACACAGAAATGTTGGCTCCCATCATGTGAGGCTCTCCCTGCTCCCAGCAGACACCGTGCATTTTCCTCACAGTCTGCACTAGCTGTTTGTGCCGCACCGACCGGCGGTCCCAGCAATCCCGGCCGTGGGGGTCACCGGCCCCGGCCCGTGCAGCTGTTCCCCCCTCGCGGGGAGCCGTGTGGGCCCTCACGGCTTGAAACGGCACCAAGGACGGGCCGCAGCGGCTCGCCCAGCATCCGTCGTGACGGGCCCGGAGCGGGAAGGGGCGGCGGCGGCTCCGGGCTGCGGCGCGGCGCGCGGTCCCCCCTCACGTCCCCCCGCGCTCCGTCGCCAGCACCATCGGCACCGAATGGCAACGGCGCGCCCGGCACGGGCAGGGCGTGCGCCTGCCACGGTCCCGGCCCGGCCGCGGGCGGGCGGGGACGAGCCCGGGCCAATCCGCCTGCCCGGGGCCAGGCCAGGCCGGGCCGGGCCGGGCCGGGCGAGCAGAACCGCGGCGGGCGCAGCGCGGCCCCGCGGGCCGGGGCGCGGCGCGCGCATGCTCGGCGCGGCCCCGTGAAGGTCAGCGCGGGCCGGCGGGGACGCGCGGGCGGGCGCGCGTTAACCCGTCCCGCGCCGCGGCCGGCGCCGCCCGCGGACGGGGCGGGGCGGAGCGGCCCCGGGGCCGGCGGGGGAGAGCCCCGGGGCGGGAGCGGCCTGCCCGCGGGCCGGCGGGGGCTCCTGGCACGGCCCTTTGTCCCGCCGCCGGAGCATGCGCTCGGCTGCGCACTTCAGGGTTTTCTTATTTTTCCCCTTAGGTGCAGATACGGCATGGAGCTGCAGTTGCCCCGACATCGATAGCCACCCATTTCCTTCTGCAGCAGGAGGACGTTTGCTTTGAAGTGTTACTAATTTAAGCTGAAAATCATACAATATATATTGTAATCTACCTGGATGTTCTTAACAGACATCCAAAACCAGATTTCCTTGAATATCAAATTCCAAGGCCAGCCACTTGAAAATTAAGGAATGGCAGTCTCGCTACAGCCGTCGACTGGGTAAACGTAAAAAAAACAAAAAAAAGTTTAAAAATCCTGTAATAAAAACTCAGCTTTTACTTAGCATGATGGTTGTTCTCCGAGCACTTTAGAAAATCAGTACATGCAGATGTTTTGCAAATGGAAAATATGGTACAAATGGATGGAAATGACTTGCCCAATATCACCGAGCTGAGAATGAAACCCATTTCCTGTGATTCTTCAACCCTTCACAATAGTGTCCAGGAAAACAACTGTGCAAGGCATTGGCACAAAAGGGTGAAGGTTACCATGCAAGAACGTCAGTTCCCATATTAAGAGGAACAGCATATAATTTTATTTTAAATTGTTTGGTTTTCTGTTTTCCCAACTTTCATTTTTTGTTTTTTCACAAAAGTGTAGGAAGTAGTTGTCAGTGTTCTTTTAAAAAGTGACTGATTCAACCCAAGTCATCCCCGACTTCTGCAAGTATCGTGGCAGCTCCCAGCCATCTCTGGCCTGGAAGTTCTCTATGCCATGGGGCTCTCTGCAAGGCTTGTGTTCCTCCACTGGTTCTTGAAGGCTGAGCATGCACGGGGGCCTCAGTCATACTCACTTCCAGCTCTCTTCATGTCAAATTTCCAGACCGTTTCATTTCAGAGAGAGTCTGACCTTCCCTGGTACTGCCTGGGGCACCGGGAGCCTGCCTGGTCTCTGTGTGTGTGGTTTGGTTTAACTTCTGTGCTGTTATTCAGCCTTTTCAGGCTGTTAAACTAAGATGGTCCAATTAGAAAAGAGATGAGCCAAGCTGTTGTTTTAGGGAGACAAGTTTGCTGCTACTTGCAATTTTTTGATGTGTAGGTAATTATAGAAGTACATGGAGGTACTGATTGCCTTAAGCAGGTGTGGTTTCCCTCATCCAGGTTTCACTAAAGTCAGCTCTTTTCACTGAAACTTAAACTATTCACAACAGTTTTGGAATTGATGCAATGTGGCATAGAAGACATGCTGGAACCAGAAAATATTCCAGGACCGAAGCTCTGCTTAACCTAAATAAATGTCCACTTGTTCCTGAGTTCAGAATTATTCAATTGTCTCATTAACAATATGGACAATGTATTTAGAGAACATGTTTATTCAATTTTCTAGCAATATACGGTTTGGAGATATTACAAATTTGCTACAAGAAATGATCAAAATTAAAATCCTGAGGACCTGGAGATATGCCCTGTTTTTTTCAAACCACAATTCAATCAAAAATAGTGCAAGGTTCCACATGAGGATATAAATCCAACAACTATCTAAACAAAAGATGGGGAACAATTGGCTGAAGAAAGTTTTTTTCAGAAAAAATATCTGGGGATATGATAGATCATAAGCGGAATGTGAGTTAACAGTACTACACTGTCACAAAATAAAGAGATAAACCCCCAGAAGATAAGGAACTGCAGGAATGCTGCCCCACTGCTCTCATCCCCTTGGTGGCAGCATAGGCACTGACAATAGTACTCTAGATTCTTCTTTTCTCCTCATTTCGGCTCTCCTCCTTCTGCCCATCCCCTGAGCTCTCCACCTCAGGGGATGGGCAGAAGCTGTTCCAGCTCAACATTTCCTTAAGGCTGCAAAATTAAATTTTGCCAAAATTGCTGAGGAGCTCTTCCAAAGCAATTCTGTCGTGGTATGAATTATCAGTGTCTCACGCAGTCAGGGGCACTGTGCATCAGAGGAAATGTGGGAAAAACAAGGAAGCCAGGATGGTTAAGAAAAGGACAGTAAGTGTAACAAGAACTGTAAGGCCCAAACCAGATAAAGAGAAAACAAGTTGTCAGGTATCCAAAAGGCTGCTGCAAATACAGGGAAGAGCTGCTCCCCATACACAGAGTACAGGAAAGAATGGATTGAATTTCTCCCAGGAAGATTTGTGTTAGATATTAAAGAGAAGCACAGCAAAGACAGTAGAGATGATCTCGGATACTTGGTCTGGCAAGGATGGGAATCCCATTTGCCAAAGGTCTTTCAAGAACAGGTTAGACAAGCATCCTCCAGAGTGGTGTAAGTATTGTAGATTCTGACTTGGAGCAGGACAAAGGACCAGCTGATTTTCAGAGGTTCCTTTTGCCTTATTTCCCTGTAGAAGTTGCATGAAATTTTGTAACACAAAGGTTCCTCTCTCTGTTAGGCCTTTCCAGTAATTGTTTCTAAAATGTATCTGGGAGGGAGGGAGAGAGGGAGGGAGGGAGGAAGGAAGGGAGGGAGGAAGGAAGGGAGGAAGGGAGGAAGGGAGGAAGGGAGGAAGGGAGGAAGGGAGGAAGGGAGGAAGGGAGGAAGGGAGGAAGGGAGGAAGGGAGGAAGGGAGGAAGGGAGGAAGGAAGGAAGGAAGGAAGGAAGGAAGGAAGGAAGGAAGGAAGGAAGGAAGGAAGGAAGGAAGGAAGGAAGGAAGGAAGGAAGGAAGGAAGGAAGGAAGGAAGGAAGGAAGGAAGGAAGGAAGGAAGGAAGGAAGGAAGGAAGGAAGGAAGGAAGGAAGGAAGGAAGGATGAAGGCAAAGTGTTTGTCTCTGAAGGTTCCAAACATTATTGTGCAGAGGTAGAGAGAGAAACTTATTTCTTGATTATTTTAAAAGTAATCAAAGGCAACAGCAGAGATGCTAAAAGACTGAGAAATATATAAAATATATATGTAATATTATAGGATACAAAATAATGAGTCATCAGAATTATCATGTCATCAACCATACTAATATTTTAGCTAATTCTGCACAATTCTGTCTGACCTTGTGGTAAGCTGTCCAGTTCTGGCATGTCTGTACCTCTCCTTTTCCATCATCACCATCCCTCTTTACACCGAGTGTGCAGCAACAGCTGTGCACAGCTTCAAACATGTGAGCAAAGAACCAGAGCACTGCAAGCAGCAGCCACAATCCTCATCCCCTAGCCAAGGGCCAGAGCAGAGCTGCAAAGTGTGAAGGGTCAAGAGCAAGACTTTGGTCCTGGAAAGAGAACAGCTGGGAATACAGATTTGAATTTTTCAAAAGTAAAGGAAATAGAGGAATTCTTGGTGGGTAATCCTGATGGAGCAGAGAAAAAGACCTATCAGCAACTATCCTCAAACCAACTGCCCCCTAGTCCAAAAAGTGTATCTTCATGGTATTTGGTGGTTAGAATGATGGCTTTGGGTAAGAGCATCTTCAAGGTTCGCCTGCTGTCAGTCACTTGACAGAACAGAGCTGGGGGAACCACGGCGTCAGCAACTGGGAACCACTGGCTTTTCCCAATGAGGGTCGTGAGGTCCTGGCACAGGTTGCCCAGAGAAGCTGTGGCTGCCTCATCCCTAAAAGTGTTCCAGGCCAAGGTGGTCAGGACTTGGAGCAAACCGGTCAACTGGTTGGACTGGAAAGTCCCTTCCTACTCAAACCATTCTACAATTCCCTGATTCTATGTATAATCAACAGCAACCATGTCACATATAATCCTTTCAGATGTAAGTTTATTGCACAGCACTTTAAGTCTTGGTATTCCTATAGGACAGCCGCTAAAAATCTGAGTTCTGGGGTTTTGTATATGTGGCTATTTTCATTTACTCTTACCAACACTGTCCTTAATGGTCCTTTCTGTCCAATGTTTATGCTTTGAAGTATTTCTACATACCTGTCACATCCACATTCACTCCTCCTTTTGTCAGACTGAACAAGTGAAACTGTTATTTGCATTCTTAAAACTCTGTGCCCATTTATCATCATTCCATCTTTTCCTGCCAGTTGCAGTTAACCTGGCCAGAATAAGGGCAGACAGAACTGTACCTCCCGTGTCCAGGCCACAGGCTCGTGTGCCATTTAGGCTTTTCTCACCAGCAGAAATCTATCAAGCCTCGCTGGGCTCACAGCTGCCTCCCACAACATCCTGACAGTGACAGCTCCACATTCTCTTGAATGTGAACTGATGTACTGAGCTGTTTCTCCTTCTTCAGCACTGTCATTAGATCACTTCTGGCATACAGTGACAAGGCCCCAAGTGCACTGTACTGTCACCAGATACCAGCTGGTTTCTGTTCGTGTAGTTCACAGCCAAGCAGTTCTTCCCATATAACCTGTTCTCTTCTGCTTCAACAATACCTATTTTGTATCATCTGCAAATTTAATTATTACTTGGCCTATTTTTGTGCCATGGGCATTAGTGAAAATATTAAATTACACCAATCCCAAGACAAATCCTGAAGTAACTGCAATGTCTTTTGTGTCTTCTTTACTAAGCTCCTTACCTACTCTATAGTCTGCTATTACCTGTCTTCTGAGTCCCAGCCACATTTTCAGATCACACTGTATCAAAGGCTTCACTCAAGTTTAGACAAGAAAGACACTGATTCCTCTGTGTAGAAAATGACTTATCTGAGAAAGAGTATATTAGTAAACTTAGGCTGCTTTTTCATACCATGCATATCCTTCTCATGCTCAGTTATTTTCTCTTTAAAAATCATTCTTGAGCCTTGCATGGACTTAGGATGAAGCTAGTTCATCTGCCTAGAGTATTCTTGCCCTTCTGTATTGTCAGAAAACCTACAGGATTTCCTGTTTGTTTGTCAGGAAAAACAAATTTGAGGTCCATTTTGATTAATACTAGCAATGCTAAGAATTATGTCCTATTCTCATTGAAAATAATTTGAACAGTATCTATAGTTGAAGTAAATCAATAGTAAGTAAATATGGACTGAAGGATGTATTCATATGCAAAGCTGCCTAAGAATTGAGCGCTGGGAGGCTGGAGAAAGTACAGAACCAAAGAAGGAAAACAGAGCAGTCTTGGCATGGATTGTCTCATAAATCCAGCTCCCACTTCAGCTGAACTGGAAGGACAATTAAAAGGGGAATACAAACACATCAGACTTAGAACATGATGGAACTGAGAGCAAATAAGAGTGGTGATCATAAAAAAACTTGCCAGACAAGGCCAAATATCTTTTCAAATTATTTTATTTGGCAGAATACTTACAACAATTACAGATTACTCCAAAAAGTCAAAGTTAATCTCAAACAGTACATCATTGCAGCAAATAATGGCTTTGGAAAAAAAACAGTGGGAGCCAGGAGGAAATAGCAAATGTGACTTTGAGGCAATGTAGTAAAACATTATCGTATGCCTGGACCTCTTAATAGGAACATAATTTGTATGTAATTTGTATGTAACATTACTGAAAAGTTATAAACAAGTAATAAAAACAAGTGGAAGAAGAGTGACTACTATGGACTCCAAGGTGTAATTCTATTACACACAGACTTTTTTACCTCTTTCAAAGATCTTAAAGAGAGAAGCAAAATATATGTAGATTAAGTCCTCACACAAGAAGATTTTGAAAAAGTTTCACAGCCAATCAGGAGAGAGGATAAAAAACTCAACTCGGCTTAAAATGTTAGGCAGGAGATTGAAGCTGGAAAAAATCAAGCAGGAAGATAAATCCTGAGGTGAAGAACTGTGCTGTGTCTGTGCAGCAGACAGGTAGGATGGTTTGCTAATCCTTTCAGCACCAATTCACCCAGTACACAAATACATGTATGAAATCACAGGACCCTGAGCACAGCAGCTCGTGGCACAGGGACACGATCACAGCACTTGGGCTCCAGCTGGACAATGGGCTTTTGACTAATGCTCATCTGAGCAACTGAATATTGCAGAGGTGGAAACTGTCTAGCTACAGCACAACACAGTGGTCTGTGTGCTGCTCTCCCTCACAGGCACAGCAGGCTGGCAGCCCCCAGCTCAGAGCCACAGCTCTCCTTTAGCACTGGAGGCACACAGCAACGCACCGCGGTGATCCCAGGAAAAAGCAACAAGGCACACGGGTGGTGGCACAAGTTACTGGTTAAATCATCTTCAAAACGTGCAGAAGAAACACAGGCAGAAGAAAAGTGAGTTGAATCATTATGGCATTCAGTGCTTTTCAAAACAGAGTTTACTGTGGAGAGGGCCGTGTTTGTGCATGGCCATGAACTGTCACAGAGAGAAGAGCTAAGTGTTGTACTTTGTGTCACATTCTCTGCCACATGCCACAATCCTTCCCATTCTTGGGACTCAGTAGTTTCTGGTGCCTGAGAGTATGAGGAGGGACAGCTAAGAACAATGTAGTCTCTGACCTTGACAGTTTACAGATGAAGTTAACAGATGGAAATAGAAGGAGCACAGTGGAATAGAGAACACCAGTCATCCCAACAGGCGTGCCAGCTGTCTGGCTACCCTTGTTTGGAACAGCCACCAAATTCCTACCCTGTGCACCCCATCCTTGGCACCTGTTTTCTGGTCAATTTATACCCAGCCTGCAACTTGAAACCATAGAAATAACACACTTGGGGGGGATTTCAACTACCTTATTGTCTCTTGGGAAATAACTATGCTTCCTTCTTCAAAGAGATTGCCTAGCCTTCTGACATATATATATCAGAATATACAGCCAAGCAGGTACATATATGTATGATACAGCAAAAATATGATGCCAAATAACAATACATACATTTCTGCTAAGGTTATAGAGAGAAAAGCTTTCTAAATTGTTATTGTAAGTCTAAGATACCATGAAAGTTAAAACAGTATTTCTTTATATCCTTTTGTTAAGTTCTTGGATATTAATCTCCAGTAGGATATTTACCTAATCTAAATAAGTATAAAACAAACTTTAAAAATTGGTAAAAACTTTTATGTAGTGGAAAGTTGATTGTTAATATTCCAATAATAAGAAATACAGGGAGCTAAGCTAAGAAATATTCCAACATTAAAAAAAAAAGCTTGTTGTATTTCTGTTCTTCAGAAAAGGTTCTTTTGTCTATCACATAACTTACTCCTTTTTTGCTGCATTTGATCTTTAGCAACTTTTCCCCTTGGCTGATTTTGTTTTGACAGTTACTCTTCTTTTTTAATTTCTGTTTCTCCACCTCCTTCTATTCAAGTCAATCTTTCCTCTCCCTAGTTCAAGCTCCTGCTGTTGCACATCACAAAATCACAATTCTGTCTCTTCTAAACTTGGCAAATACTTTTTTTTCACTCAGATTAAATCCCCTTGGAATGCCACAGGCAAAAATTTGCTCTGAAACTGTCTATATGCAGTATAGATAGTGCATATAGATAAGGGCCAAATTATGCAACCCTCTGCATCCCATCAGCCTTATGCATTTGCTGATTTTACCCTGCCCTGCATCCACTTTGCCATGCAACCCCAGGATGCCTTGTCTCTTCCACAGTGCTGCAAGGAGTCAACAATCACAGTTCCTCATAAGAAATTATTTAATCAAAAATCAGTTGCAGACCTACATCCCTCTCCTGTTATGGCCTTATTTTAAGGCTTATGATCTTTCCTTACACTTCAACTCCATTTGTCTATCAAAAGACCAGTGAGCCCTCTTGCCTGCCTACAGAAATAACAGGTCTCTGACATTTCAAACCAGGCAAAGGCCTGAAGAACACCCTCAGAAAATTACTGTTCTGTCTGGCAGCTGGTGAAGAATGGACCACATATACCTCCAACAGTTACTATTTCAGTTCCTGATCTTGTTGCAGTCTCCCTGCAGCAAAGCATCTGAAAGAGCAGGAACATGTGAAATGCTTTTTCTGCCATTTGCCTGTGGCTGGAGGACAGAAGGCTGCCCTCAGTCACTGTCTTCAGACTGACGAAGCTGTGACATATTCTCCTGATTCCTCCAGTAACAGTGCTGTATCTGCTCCCAGACTGACAGCCCACCTCTCCCTCCTCCAGAAAGCTGCCAAACATCCACGCTGTTAGTGGTGCTCTCTCTGGTCCCTTTCCACCCTGAAAATGCACTGAATTCCAAGGTAACTGAAGCTCACAGGACGGGAGTGCTGTGATGGCTGGAGACAGACTCTTTAGGAAGGGCAGGCTGGGAGGTGAGGAGGAGGAGCTGCCCTTCAGCCAGGAGTGTGGCTGGAGCACACAGAGCTCCATCTTGGGATGGGCAGAGAATGAGCTGAGAGCTCACAGACCAGAGCTGGGATCAGTTATCAGGCAGACCAACACCGTGGTAGGAGTCTGCTGCAGACCACCAGCTGAGGAAAATGTAGTGAGAGCACAGACTGCAGGAAAAGTCCCCATGTCCACAGTCTCTGCTCTTCATGCAAGACTTCAACCACTCCAGTATCTGCTGAGGGGATAACAGCAGGGCACAAGCAATCCAAGGGGCTTCTGGGTCACACTGAAGATAAACTCCTAACACAGGCAACTGAGGAACAGACAAAGAAAGGTGCTCTGCTGGATACGGAAGAACTGGTCAGGAATGTGAAGATCAGAGCAGCCTTGGCTAGACCATGAGATGATATTTCAGGAGCAAGAGAGGATGGACCAGGCTAGAAAACAGGATCACAGCCCTAGAGTTCAAAAGAGAAGTCTTTGTCCTCTTCAGGGATCTTCTAGGAAGAATTCTGAGTTACAGGTTTGGAAAGAAGAGACTTCCAGGAGATCTGGTTGATTTTCAAAGATCACCTCCTCCAAATTCAAGACTGGTTCTCTTCTCTTCAGATTTCATGGATTCTTCAGGCCCAAAGCTCTTAATGACTTTATATTAACATGCAGTTACGTCTGCTTTTAGGACTTTGCTGTGTCAGGATGGTGGCAGAGCCACAGGCCACCCTGCTGCAGAGGGCAGGAGAACAGGGAGCTCTCCAGGGCCTCCCAGCCCAGGAGAAAGGCAGGAGTAGCCATGGAAATGGGGATGCAATGACTGGTTGCTCTCCAACCCAAGGGGAGTGACTGTTTTGGAGCAGCTTTTCTCTGACAGTGTTACTGAGACATTCCTGGGAACACTCAGGCTCCACTTTCATAGATGCATAGAATATCCTGAGTTGGGAGGGACCCACAAGGATCATCCAAGTCCAACTCACAGCCCTGCACAGGACAACCCCAAGAATCCCACCATGTGCCTGAGAGCCTTATCCAAATGTTTCTTGAGCTCTGTCAGGCTTAGCACTGAGAAACAACCACCCTGCCCTTAAACTTTCCCACCTCCACCCTTTCCTCAGAGGCTCCATTTCTGCCTTCATTTCTGCTGTCCCAGCAATCCCAGTAAGATCCTCTTGCTTGTGATGGGTAAAGCTGAATTCATGCCCATAGCAACCCCTTCCAGGCACTTCCAAACCCTTCAACCCCATCCCTCTGGGGCAAGTCTTTGCAAGCAGGCAGGAGCTGGCACAGAAGGCTTGGAGCAGCAATTCTGGGATTCTGTCTCAGGAGAAGACCAGGAACTGGTGCTACTCACCACGTACTGGAAAAGGTCTTAATTTTGGCAGGAAATCCCACAGGCAGGAGATGAATCATAAGCAGCAGCAAGCCTGCATGCATGAATAAGGAGCTCCTGACTGACCTGAAGCATTACAAGAGGCAGAAGCAGGGACAGGTGACCCAGAAGGAATACAGAGACAATGTCCAAGCATGCAGGGATGCCCACCTGGAGTTGACTCTTGTGAGGAACATGAAGGGCAGACAGAAAGGTTTTTACAAATATCTCAGCAGTAAAAGACAGACGTGAGAATTATGTGGGCTTACTGGGGAGGGATTTGCTGAGAATGAACACAGAAAAAGTTGAAGTATTGAATGCCTTTGCATCTTTCTTTATTGGCAAGATTGGCTGTCATGAATTCCAGGCTCCTAAGTTCAGTAAGGATACCTGGAGCAAGGAAGACTGACCATCAGTGAGGGAAGACAAGATTAGGGAATGTTTAAACCTGATGGACATACGCAACAGGTGAACAGGTTTTTACTTAGAAAAAGTTGCCCAAAGAGCAAGTTCACTCCATCACTGCAGATATCAGAAGTTCACTGAACTTGGTACTCAGCAAATTGCTCAAGCTGACCCAGCTCTGAGATGGGAGGTTGGAACACATGATCTCAAGAGGTCCTTTTTAACTTCACCCATTCTGTGGTTTTATGATTCTGCTCAGGAAAGACTTAAGCATGACAAGTAATTCAATCAACTTGCCCAATCAACATGCAGTGAATTTGTATGAGGAACCACAGCCTGAAGACTGAGCAGAAACAAGGCAAGGACAAAACACCTGGAGTGCCTTTACCTACAAACAAGTCCAGCAGCAGCAATTGAAAGTGTTTTTTGCCTTAAAGGGCATGTATTAGGGGGCAAAACAATAATAATGATAATGAAGGTAAGTAATGCATTTCTCTTTTGCTATCTTTTAATGCAGGACTAAGAAGAAGCTACTGGAATGAAAAGCAGGTTGTTGATGAAAAAAATTAAAACAAACACTGCTTAGTAATACTTGCACACAATACACAGAAATGCATTCAAAATGCTACTTCTAAAATAATTTTCCCATTTGATCGTTTTGAAATTATCACTGTTCTACTAGGGCTTCTGTATCTCATGCCTTGTATTTAAAAAAATAAAAACATTAAACCATGCTTCAGTCCTACTTCTGGTGCTAAATGTGAGTTGCCTCCCGTAGAAGAGTATCACAGTGAGTTTAGAAGAAGTGGTGCCTACGATACATAATTTGCTTACTTTATTAGCAGTTCCTATGTGGTGGCTCTAGTGCAGATAGGTGTGTCAGTGTCTCTTACAATTCTCCTTTTAGACACCAGAAAGGGCTGCTGAGATGCAGACTCCTTGCATGAATGTTGTTTCCTGTCTTTCAGATTTGTCTGTCCACGCCTTTGAAGGAATCAACATCAAACACTCTCTGATGCCTCTCTGGACAGCAAAAATCCTGCTTTTGTTATGGGGAGCTGCAAAGAAGTCTTTAATGCTGGCAATTAGGGACTGAGGAAGGAGCTCCTCAGATGAAACCACACTGCAGAATTAATCTGTTTAACACAGGCAGCAGGAACAGTACCACCCTATTCCAGTTCACTCCTCCTTGTCAGCTGCAGGATCAGAGCACCTGAGTGTGCCCACAGCCTCTGCTCCAGGGAGGAGCAGCAGAGCTGCGAGCTCTGCACAAGCCCTGCTTGAGCATCCCTCGGTCCGTTGCCATGGGAACAGAGAGATGCCTTCCTGTTGCCAAGGAGACAGCCACTGCTTTTGGAGACTGTGCCCAAAGCATTTCAGCATCTTTAACATCATAAGGAGTTTTACACAGTCATAATCACCTCCCCCAGTTAAGCACATCAATCATTCTCCCATTCCTATTTTCAGAATACGTTTTAAGCATTTTGCTGTAATATGTCAGGTTATCCCTAATATCTGGTTTTGATATCAACATTTAAAATGACATTGCCAACCTACACTCCTCTGTATGCCTGTCTTTTCTCCTGTTGTCCTATTGCTCTTTCAATTCACTCTCACTGATGTGATGTGCAATAAACATGATTCCTTCCTCTCCATGGGCTTCCTGTGGCCTAGAACTGCACTTCCAGAGACGCTGGCTGGCAAAAGGCAGTGCCCATCTCTCCTCTGTCTTGGCCACTAGTTTCAGCCAGAACAGGTCTGTGAAAGCAGCGGGCTGTGTACACTGGCGGCCGCGGGGCTGCCGCGTTCCCGAGCCGCAGTCGGTGCGGGAGCAGCTCCGCGGGCAGGGTCAGCGCTGTCCCGGCAGCTCCGTGCTGCCCCTCTGCGGCCGCCCTGGCTCGCCCGGGAAAGCTCCTGCAGCGTGGGACCCGCACTGCAGCCGTGCAGGAGCAGCAAGGCAGCTCCCTGGGCTGCAGGATGCAGTGCCGGCTGCACTGCTGGTGCCACCGAATCCCGTTTCACATCCTCTCTCCTCCCTCACCCAAGCCTTTTCCCCATCCTTCTGAAAAGACTGCACTGATAGTTTAGATTTGCAGTTTGGGGAAGAGTGTGAGCTGAAACAGGGGCCTGCTGCACCCTATACCTGATGTGGGGGAGGAGACACAGCTAGAAACGGGGCTCAGAGGATCATTATGCCTCATAATGGGGAAGCCTGACAGCTTGGCATTTCTGGCAGCAGAGGGACCACTTCTCCACCCCTATAACCTCAGTTTACTGAGTGAATGCAGTGCAGTGCCCTAAGAGTGAAGGGGAACACGGCCCACTTACTAATCACAGAATAGAATTAAAGAATCATTTAGGTTGGAAAATACCTGCAAGATCATCAAATCCAACATAAGTCTGCGAAGTCCACCACTAAGCCATGTCCCCAAGTGTCATGTCTACATGTCTTTAATCTTCCCTACAGGAAAGGTGACCCTGGTACTTCCTTGAGAAGCCTGTGCTGGGGCTTCAGAACCCTTTCAGTAAAGAAATATTTCCCAAGAACTTGAGGCTGTTCCCTCTCCTCCTGTCCCTGTTCCTGGGAGCAGAGCCCGACCCCCCCCGGCTGTCCCCTCCTGTCAGGAGCTGTGCAGAGCCACAAGGTCCCCCCTGAGCCTCCTTTGCTCCAGGCTCAGCCCTTTCCCAGCTCCCTCAGCCGCTCCTGGGGCTCCAGCCCCTTCCCAGCTCTGTTCCCTGCCCTGGACATGCTCCAGCTTCTCAATGTCCTTCTTGTCCGAGGGGCTCAGAACTACCCCAGGACTGGAGGTGGCCCAGCAGTGCCAGCACAGGGACAGGCACTGCCCTGGGGCTGTGCCCACTCCAGTGCTGGTACAAGTCAGGTGCCACTGACCTCCTGCCCACCTGAGCACAGCTGGGCTTATGTTCATCTGGAAAAAAAAACCCAACATCCCTAATATTTTGTGCTGGATTTAAGCCTGTTTCCTTATAATTTCATCACATGCCTGTATCTTCTATAAATCCCAAGTCCATTTGTGCATTGCCTTTCCTCAGTGGTGGCTGATGATCTCTAGCACTTTTACCTTTGTATATCATTTCTCTAAAGAATTCTCACATGCCTCCTCTGATGGAAATCTCTCCAACTCTCACTATCCTAATCACTTTTTCTAGAATTCTTCTAGTTCTACTAGTCACTGCATCTTAAGGGATACAGGACTCCATTTTCTCTTCAGAACATAGGAGAGCCATGGACTTATACAATATTACAACAGTAACTTTGGCTTTGTTAATTCATTTTCTGTAATATCTAACATCAGATTTTCCATTTTAATCACTACTGTTAAGCTCGTGTTTACATGAACTCTCTATAAAGATGCCAAGATTTCTTTCCTGAGCTGAAAGAGATAATTTTAGCAACAATGTCATAGGTAGCAACAAACCTACATTGGTAGGTTTATTTTCTTTATGCACTTTACATATAGATTCATCAACCTGGAATTTATTCTGCCATATTATCATCCAGTTTTTAAACACTCTTTCCCAATCCTAAGAGACAGATTTAGGTTCCACTGCGCCAAATAATGTCACGTTATAATCTAATTTTGTTGCTTCATTATTTAGACCTTTGGAAATCATTCATCATACACTGAGCACCAAGGGGGAACCAAAAAGGGACAGAAACTCAACATTTATTCATCCTTCTACAGCCACACCTTCAGCAACTCCTGCTGTCCCAGGGATTGCACTAATCCGTCTTAGAACTCTTGAAAGCTATGCCTGTAGTTTCCTAAAGGCTCATCAGTCAGTGGAGGTCTGCTCTTGGGCTTTGTCACCATTATCTCTTGACTAACAGCCTTACAGTGTCTCTCTTTTTCTGTAGCACTTTCCCCATTTAATTATTCTCCCCTTTGCATGGAGAACCTCCTTGACTGCCTGACCTTAATGAAGAAGAGGTGTACCCTCACCTTGCACGTACCCTTTCATTTCCTGGCAGAATTCACCAGCAAGGGCAAATTGCTGCCCTGGGGAAGAACAGCCCCAGGCACCAGGACATGCTGGGTGCCCTCAGCCCAAGAGCAGTTTCCAGACAAAGACCCTGAGTGGAACACGAGGCAGCAGCGAGGGCAGGGCTCTCTTGCACTGGCCACAGTGACAGGAAGGGATCCTTCCCCTCTCTGCAGCATGACAGAGGCCACAGCTGGAGTGCTGTGCCCAGTGCAAGAGAGCCATGGGCATGCTGGGGAGCGCAGAGAAGAGCCGTGAAGATGACAAAGGGACAGGAGCATCCCTCCTATGAGGAAAGGCCAGGAGTGCTGGCACTGCTCAGTCTGGAGAAGGCTCAGGGGGGAGTTCATTAATGTGTATAAATACCTGATGGAGCATGCAAAGGAGATGGATCCAGGCTCTTTTCAGCAGTGCCCAGTGACAGGACCTGATGCCACGGGCACAAACTGAAACATAAGAGGTTCCCTTGGCACATCAACAAATAGTATTTTACAGTGAGGGTGACAAGTTGTCCAGACAAGTTGTGGAGTCTCCCGCTTGGAGATACTCAGATGCTGTCTGGACATGGTCCTGGGCAAAGAGTTCTGCCTGATGACCTCCAGAGGGCCCTTCCAACCTCAGCCATTGTATGAGTCACTGCTTTTTCTTACTGCTTATGAGGAGTTTTCTTTATTGACTGTCTATTTCCCTTGTTAGCTTTTGTATTCTTTAGAAACCTGGCTGAGAATCATTTTCAAAACACTGAAATGCAATATGCTGACAAGCCCAATTTTATTTACATGACCTATCAAAGAATTCTAATCCTAATAAAACAGGGACACAATGAATAATAGAATAAGAACATAACAGACCCATGGGGCACATATGTTTGCCTCTACAGAAGACATGCTGACTCCTTACCTGCAGTAGCACACTTACACACTAAGTCTTCAAACAAAAACCAGGACTCCACTAATTACAACTTTGTGTGCAATTCACATTGTTAAAGATACTAACAGGGGAGGATGGCTGCAGCATTTGACAGATGCATTCACTCAGAAAATAAAATTTGTAGCAGTTATGAAGAGCCTGACAGAAGACATTACAGAACATGGTATCAATCAGTACTGGTTTTTTATCACACTGCAGCCAGTGCTGGTCACATCTCTAAAAGCATACAACAGAATTATAACCATACAGATATAGAAAGACTAGGTACAAAATAATCCTCTTATGGAGAGGAACTGAAGCAGAGTGCCTGTTTATATGGCAGAGGAGTGGGGAAAAATACAGAATGAAAATTGTTGCTGTGATGAAAGGAGCACGTTATCTTGTAACAGAAGAACTTGAGGATCACCAAAAAAACCAGAGGACTAAGTTCAAAATGAATGAAATCTTTTTCATGCAAAATAGCCAGCCTGGGGCACTAACTGATGTAGGACTTGCCAAGAGACACTGAAGATGCAAAAAGCAGTAACTAGATAAGGAGCATCCAGTTTTCTCAAACTTGTAATCCACTTGGCAAAATCTGTATGTGTCACATGCCCACAAGACACACACCACCATTTACTTCAGAGAATGGTGGAGACTAAAAGTGCCAGACAGTCCACACCAAGGTTATGGCAGCAGATGTTTGTCAGGTGCCCTGTCTCAGGGCACACTGCCTTAGTCCCTAGGTCTGTGCACAGCTCAGGAAGATCCAGGCATGCTGTTCTTCACAGTCTGCACTGGTCCACCTCCTTAATAAGATAGGTCTGGACTACCAAGCACAAAACTGGCACAAGAATCACTTATAAACCATATACAGATACCACTGGACTAGAGACTTTCATTCATAGAAGAATGCTAAGTATTAAGAGAACAAGCAGAGAGGCTGGCATGGCCTTTAGAGCTTCAAATCCTTCCTTGCTCCAAGTCAGCCTTGATCTGCCAAAACCCTTCTTAACAGATATTTGTCCAAGTTGTTAAACTCTCCATTGATAGAAGCTCTACAAGCAGTAGATCACATTTAAATTTGCAATGGTTAACCAGCTTGTCTTTATGGAAGGTATAAGGCTCACAGTGAGGACCAATGGAAGTCAATAAGTGTTCAGTAAAATATGGGTGTCATATGATGCAAAAGTTTCTTTTAGCCATAAGATCCATTAATGTGTAAACTACCATGATCAATGCAGATCAACACCTGGCTTCATGGCTGGTGTTGATGTCAAGGCTTTGGCTTCTCCAGTCATGGGATGTTCTTTTGATGAACACAGATTACTGAGGAGAGACAAGATTCACCATCAGCCAGCTCCCTGAGGACCCTGGCATGTGTTTCATCAGGTCCCATGGACTTGTGTATGTACATGTTGCTCAGATGATCTAGGTCCTGATCTACTCCTAGAGTGGGCAGGACTTCATTCCCCCTGTCCCCACCTCGAGATTCAGGGACTCCAGAGATTTGGGAAGAGCAATTACAAGTGAAAACTGAGCAGGAAAAAAGTTGTTGAGTACTTCAGCCTTCTCCATTTTGGTCGCCACTAATTCTCCATCTCATTTATTGGGGGAACAGATCCTAGCCACATGGGCTGCCATCCCAGAAACAATCTGTGTCCTGGGCTGATCTCACAGCATGGACAGCATGTGGCAGGGGGAGTATTCCTGTTTGCTCTTGTCAGACCTCACCTGTGGTCCACAGTACAAGACAAATATGGATCTGGTGGAGCAAGCCCAGAGATGCTCTGAGGGCTGAACGGCCTCCACTCTGGAGATGGGCTGAGAGAGACAAGGGTATTCAACCTAGAGAAGAGAAGGCTCCAGGGAGATTTCCTTGTAGCCTTTTAGTATTTAAAGAGGGCTTGTAAGAAAGACAGAGAGAGACCTTTTACCAAGGCCTGTAGGACAAGGGACAACACTTTTAAACTGCTGTTTTGAAGAGGGCAGTTTTAGATTAGACCTAAGGAAGACATTTTTTACAAGGAGGGAGGTGAAACAGTGGAACGTGACAAGGTGATCTGTGAAGGTCCCTTCCAACCCATACCATTCTATCCCTCTGTGATCCACAGCGAATGAGCTTTGTACTTTCTCCTGCCCAGACTGACCCCTGTCCACACAGTGTGATCAGCCTGCCAGCCCATTCAATTATTATGTGGTTATCCCTATGATCTCAAAGAACAAACAAGAATAAAACCCCTTAAGTAACCTTCCACTATGTCCTCTTTCTACCATGAAAATGGAAAGCTTAACAATCTGCAAGTAATATTTTAAAATCATTCCTCACTGGTCTCACGGCTGCAAGTACAGCTGTTCCATTCCATGTAGACACCACCTTTTAACTGTAAATTCTGCCATTGCCATGAATCATACCATTTTGTCAGGAGAAAGTGACAGGTTTAAATCTTTAAAATTAATAAATTTATAATTTTTCAATATCATACTTTGTTGGGCCTTGCAATTTCACCAAGTGAAGTCAAATTTCTTTCACATCATAGACTCATAAAATGTTAAGGGGTTGGAATGGACTTAAAGATCATCTAGTCCCAAGCCCCTCTGCCCTGGGTAGGGACACCTCCCACTAGACCAGATCACTCAGTGCCTTATCCAGCTGGGCTGTGAGCACTGCCAGGGTCAAGGCATCCACAACCTTCCTGGCAACCTCTTCCAGTGTCTAACCATCTTCACAGTAAAAAATGTCTTCCTAATATCTAACCTAATCTCCCATCTTTCAATTTGTACTCATTACTCCTTTTCCTATTACTGCAGTCATTAACAAAGAATCCCTCTCCAGCTCCCCTGTAGCCCCTTCAGACACTTCCACGCAGCCTTCTCTTCTCCAGATTGAACTGTCCCAAGTTTCTCAGCCTGTCTCCATAGGTGAGGTGCTCATCAAAAGCATATTTGCAAATCAAAGGCCACATGCTGAAAAGTTAAGTTTACATGATTTCCCACTTCAACACAATAGCTGTGCCTCTAAATATAAAAATATATAACTGATAAATTGTGTTTTCTTCTCTGCAGTTTAGGATCTCGAAAGGAGCTGAACTACCTTTAAACAAGTAATTCTTAAAAATTTATTAACAGGCAGAGAGTAAGTGTGCCAAATTTGGGAGTAAAAATGTAAAAGATACAATATTGAATAGAATATTACACTGCCATTCTTGGAGCAGGCAAATTCTTCAGTCTAGCTAAGGCTAGTTCAGTTCAGAGAGAAATGCTTCTATCCCTTGCCTTGGGCACTGATCACAGATAGACACAGACACCACCTCCATGCCTGTAGAGAAAACAGAGAAGGCTAATGTCCTGGGGTGACTTTGTAATGCTTGTATCCCCAACTGTCTGTTCTGTAAGAGGCCAGAAAGGAAAGGATAGGAAGTTTGTCTATCAAACTCTGAAACCTATGAATGGAGAGTTTTTTAAAAATGGAAGGAAGACTAAAACAGCTTTCCATAAAATTCATGAGGTTCTTGTCGAACATGGAGCTGCCAGTGCTCTCAAATACACCCAGGTACAGAAACCACAGTATCATTGGCACTTCCATATTTACTCAGTGGATGTTGGAAACAATTGACAAGGGCATCTCAGGCTGTCAATTCACACCTCACTTGATGACCACTGAGGAAATCAAACACACCTCACTTGATGACCTCTGAGGAACATTCCCTTAACAAGACCTATTAGCCAGTGTCTGCATTTATGAAAAATCTCTGAAGAACACAGTGCAACCCTGTGAGCTAGATGCAAAGGCATATAAGATGTAGATACTTGCTTGGTTCTACGTACCCAGGACATTTTTATAAAAATGCAAAACCTGGGTAACTCCTCTGGTGTAACGCCCGAACTCTTGATCCTTTACAGTTTAAATTAAGAACCATTCAATTCCTCCAGCTGAAATTTCCTTTCCAGAAAAGACAGGCTCCTGGAATGCTGTTCAACTCAAGGAGAGATCACCAACTTCCAGGTGTTAGCCCAAGCACTCTGCTTGGAAACCACTGTGGCAACACTGTACTGGACAAGGAGATAGTGGCGAGTGATAAAGAGAACAGAATGTTAACATTAACATCTTATCTTCATCAAAAAATGGAAGGAGTTTTCACACATAAGCGCTTCTAATTCCAGTGAGAATTGTTATAACCTAGGCTGTTTATTTCCAAAGCAAAATAGCTCGCATTTCTTCTACCACACAATTTACATTACCAATGAGGTGACCTGTGCAGGCTGTGAAAGCTGAGAAGTCACCAATCCAGGTGTGGCAAAAACAAAAGTCCCCTACAGGCATGCTGTGTACTGGCTGGGAAAACAGACAGGTAGCTACAGGTAGATATTCACAGTGGAAGCAGCAAGAAGAAGGTAACTAATGACAGAAACTGAAGATGTGAGTGGCAGATTTGAGCACCTTATCATGGAGATGACCAACGCCCATGCAGCAACAGCAGGTATTGAAGAAGCCTTCCTAGCTGGGAAGAGCTAATTCAAACCTGAGAACCCACAGATCAATAAGCACCTGACAAGAACTAATCATGTTTACTTATGGCAAATGGAGTAATGAATTACCACAAAGAATACCTGCTACTACTAATACTCCTCTTAGCAACTGCATCCTCCAATGTCACTTCCTCTGAGCCAGTCCACTCTGCCAGATCAGCATCTTCCTGCCAGCACCAGCACAAACTACCATGGAAGTAACTGGCTGGTCAAATGACCAGTTTATGGCAGCAGCAGCAAGCTGGCATCTTAGGATTTCTTTCACAACATAGCATTTCCCATATGCCCAAAGGCAAACATTCCCCATCCCCAGTACAAAGCACAGACATATCCTTCCTGACTAAAACAGGTCACTTTTCAAAGAGCTAAAACTTACCTGTACCAGACAAGGCAGCTGAACACCTGGAATCACATCTGTGTAGACAAGAGGAAGCAAGAAACTTATCCTATGGATGGAGCAGGAGACTAGATATTATGTCATGATGAATTAGCAGGAGATGTTCTCATTGACCTTAAGCAGGAACAGCTCTAAGACAGCAGGCTGAGGATGCATTTGGATCCAGCTCTGAAAAGAGAAAGTACATACTGGGTGAGAGGGAAGTAACATACAATAAAAATAGCATTTCCTAGAACAGCAAAAACCCATGTGACATTTCATAAGCAGCACAACTTGGGGGGAAAAAAGAGCGTGGAGAAGAGCAAGAAAGGGGAGACTGACATAGCGGTTTGGGACTTCTCTGGAGACTGTCACCCATGGGTGCACGTCCAGGCTGCCAGGACAGCAGTTTTGCCCAGGCACTGGCCCATCCATATGGACTCTTCCACTTGCCCACAAGATCCAGCTTGTATTTGTGGAGTCTGAAGAGAACACAAAGGTCACTGCTTGCCTATAACCTGTCAACCTATTGAGCAGGCTGATAAGAACCACAGGGTGGGTAGGATTGGAGGGGACCCCTGGAATTTGCCTGTCTTAAGAAGCAAGGGTATCTTCTCACACAGATGTTCTCAGCCTTGGGAAGGCAGGCCAGTTTAGGAACATTTACCTAGTCAGCTTGCTTTCATCCTTAAAAAATCAACTCCTTAACTCAAAATCAACTCCTTCCAGGACACTCTAGCATTTTACCAAGCACTGTTATCAGCTGCCCCAGTAGGATAGGGAGAGGGTGGCAGACTGGAATAATTAATGATCCTACAGATTTAGGGCATAGACAGGCAGCTTCAGTGCCTGCATGCTATGATAGGTCCCAAAGAAGACAAACCAGGCTAAGAAGGAAAAGGGACTTGTTCCATGGGAAGAGCTGAGGCAGCTGCACCTGCACATACAAAGCCCTGCTGGTCCTGACAGCTCTGTACTGTAGCTGATGAAGAAAAGCAGCGTTACAGCAGAACAGGTGTGAGCACCAGCACACACAGCATTCTCAAGCATAAGCTCACACCTAGACATGCAGCTAGAAACTACTGTTCAAAGAATGGATAGGCAAGAAAGGGAAGTATGAGCATTGCAGTGCCAGCCTGGGCAGTGCCAGGCAGCATGAGCAGAGCAGGTAGCTCCACCAGGGACAGGACCAAGGCTCTGGACCTAGTGGGGTCAGGAGAAGGGAAGAACAAAGGGCAAAAAGAAGATAATGGTGAATTCTGCTGAAACAGAGCTGTAGTCAAGGAAGGACAGAGCCCAGACACGCAGGAGCTGAGGAAGACACCACAGTGGAGGCAGAGCAAGTGAGAAGGGAGAGTGCCTGAGGTACAGAAAGGAACATTACTGCAGCACTGAGGAAAAGGAGGAGAGCAAAGGCTGTGTCCTCACCCTGCCTTAGAGGCAAGGCCAAGCTGCAAGTTCCTGCTCACAGAGAGGTCGGGGGATTCAGCGAGTGAAGATGGGCATGTCTTGCTGGTGGTGTCCCCATGGAAAAAGCAGATCGTTGATTGCTCCTGAGATAACACCAAGGAACCACTTATTTTCAGAAGCTGCAGGACTTCCTTGAATGGGTGGTAGAATGAAGTCAGTCTCTCCAAGAAGGGCAGTGCTGGCAGCACCAGGCAAGGATGATGCACACTCTCCCAGATCATGCTAACTGGTGAATGATGTTGCTTGCTCCTCAGTCCCCCATTTCAATTCTACTTCAGTTTCTCCAAGCAGCAACTTGCACTCAGGGATCCTCCACAGGCCACGGTGATGGAGGAAATAGGGAAGAGTTCAGGCTTCAGGGAACAGGAGGGAGGGAAGGAAGCAATCTCCAGCAGCAAATGCCTGGTGACAAACTGAGATGGTTTGTATGTGTGGGAAGCCAGGAGATATTCCAGAAGGCCACGCAGAGCATCAGTCTCCCACAGACACGGATATGTTAGTCCTGAGAGAGTATCTTGGACAATGTATCTCCCTCTGAAGACAGAACTGAGGGCATCTTAGAGGCAGCAAGTCAGATACTCTCTCTCAAAAGCTGCCATCTCCTGTGTGAAGGCTGGTTGTTCCTGGAGCACCAGAGACAGCAGTCAGTTAGATGCAGGGGAGGGCTGGGGTGTCTACAGGGACAGGGTGTTAAGAAGAGGACTCTCCTCTCCAGAGGATGCATGGGCCATGTCAGGGCAGGATGGGGAAATTCAGAAGAGCGATAGTGTCTCCCTCGGTAAAGTCAGTCCCTAAAGGAGACCCTGCCAAGAGGGCATGCAGGCAACATTCGAGAGCGGCAAATGAGCACTGGGCTCCCCCTTTCTGCCTGCCTCTTCGAGCGAGTTCCTGCCAGGCAGCAAAGCCGCCGGGGCTCGGCGGAGGAGACGCGCTGGGACACCGCCTAAAGCCGAGTCCGCGGCGAAGAGCAGAGAGCGCGGCGCGACAGCCGCCGGGGTGTTCCAGCCGCGGCTCCACGAGGGAGCGGCGGCGAGGAAGGAGGCACCGCCGGGCGCTACCGGCGACGCGCGGGTCCGCCCGGACTGCACCAGGCTCCCGGCCGGGCGAGCCCTGCGGGCAGCGCCCGGGCGGGAGCAGCAGCGGCGTTGCCCGGGCTCCGTGCCTGGCCCAGGGGCACGGCCGGCGTGCGCGTCCCGCAGATGCCCGGGGCAGGGCTCGCTCACCGTCCCGTCCGCGCTCCGCTCCCGCCCAGGGGCGCCTGCGCGGCGCTGCGGACAGCGGCCGGCACCGTCTGCAAAGTGCGCCCGGCCCGCCGCGCCGGGAGCGGGTCCCGCGCCGGGAGAGCCCGGCCCGGCCGCGCTGCTGCGGCGGGAGGGCGGCGCAGCCGCGGCCCCTGCCCCGCTCCCGGCCCCGCGGGGGCGGCGCGGCGCGGAGCTCCTCCCGGGGACAGGTGGGTGCGGCGCCCACACACCCTGCCAGCCCCAGGGGCCGCTCCGGCTCTGCCGCCTCGACGGCGCTCGAGAAAGGGACGGACCGGCTTAAGGTCCGCCGCCGCCACGGTCCCCAGCCCCGCCACCCCTGCTGCCGCCCCCACAGCCGCCCCCTTCTCTCCCCACTGGCGCCCCGCACTGCGGCCGGAGGCCCCTTTCGATGGCAGCCCCGGCCCCGCGCTCACCGCCCCGCACTCACCGCCGCCCCCTGCCGCCCCCGCCGCCGCAGCCCGGCGCTCTCGCAGCTCCCGGCCCGCCGCAGCCTCCGCGCGCTCCCCAGCGCCGCCTGCCGGCCCCGCTCCGCATCTCCCCGGGCCGCGGGCCCGACGCAGAGCCCCCGCCCCGCCGGGCCGGCCCCCGCCCCGCGCACCTGCCCGGGCCCGGCAGCGCCGGCAGCGCGGCCCACCGGTACCGAGCGCCGCTCGCACCGACACCGGGAGGCAATGGGAATTCCAGTGGCGATGGGGACGGCAGGAGCAGGGTGAGAGAGCAAACAAGCCAGGGGAGCTCTGAGGCACGTCCAATCCTTCGAATCCAGCACCCGCCCACAGTTGCGATCCACTATCTGCACGCTTTTCCTTGTGTTAAGGAGCTGGCGACTTCCGGGAGGGTGAGGATGAGGGCAGTGGGCCTGGCGGGCTAAGGGTCTGTGGTGCAGCGTCAATTGTAACAGGAAAAGGAAAATTGTTTCTTAAACACCCAGGGGGAGATCTCTGTGACCTGCCCTTCGACAGAGCAATCAGGAGGAACCCTCATCGTGACTTGCCAAAGCCTTGCAGTGCATGAGGATGAGGAGGGAAGTTTGGCCAGTGTGAGCACTGACAGTAAATACTTTGGGGTGATGCTCCAAGGAGCTGTGAAGGGTGCAGTGAAAGGACTGAGCTCCACGTGCAAGGAGCCAAGCAAACCTGACAGCTTCACATGCTCAAAAACCGTGCATGTCTAAAAGATGAAGTAAAATGTTGTAAAGATCACAAGGTGGGTTTAAGTCTCAGTGGGAGTTTTTAAGGAGGGACTGTACACATGCCTTTGGCTTTTTCACTGTATTTTCTGTGTCACATTTTCAAGCCTTTTCCTACAGTTATTTGTACCAGCAAATCACTGTTGCAAATGGAAAATGAGTTTCTGTGGCGCCTGTGACCAGAAAATTGCCCCTTTGAGAATCCATGAGCAATGGTTCAGCATGCATGCTGAGAAGATTAGGTAAGTGCCTCGAACACCCAGGAAAGAGTTCAGAATGGGAGAGGGTGACTGCCTTGGCTGAAGTACAGGTCTAATAAGGGTGGACCCTGGGACAGTGGGGCATGAAAACATCTGGTAGAGTGGGGTTCAGGCCATGACTCCTGGCTTGAGACCAAGCTGGCAGCTGGAACCTGCATATGCTCTGCAGTACAGAATATTTCACAGTGGATGTGTGACAAAGCAATGCTCAAAGCCAAATAGAAGCAAGCTCCTATTAAAAGAACTCTTTGTGCTGGAGTTGGGAACGGAGGAGTCTGCTGAGCAAGAATACCTTGCTGTAGCTGGGGAAATGTGCACCTGCTAATGAGAACATCCTGTCCTCTGCTCATCTCACCTGACCAATAGCAAGTCCAGAACTTGTGTGAAACAGCTTAGACCATCTGCAATACCTGGGCTGCACTCTGGGCTGCTGGGAATGCACATGGCAGCTCTGCAGCACTCTGGAGTGAAGCCAAAGTGAGCTGTGACTGAGGGGAGGACCTGCCCACACAGCCCTGACCTGCGGGTCAGGTGTGCCCCAGGCAACAGAGGGGAGGTGGGCTGCTCCCAGACCCCATGGCAGAGCCACATCACTTACATTGCAGTCTTGGAGAAGACTGATGGGCACCGTGATCAGATACAGTATCTGAGTTCACAGCAGCTAGGTTTGTTGGGTTTTTTAAAGTGTACTTGTTAATTTGGGATAGAGTAGCAGCTCTGACACAGATGAAAAGGTGGAGAGTCTATTTTTACCTGTTTCTTGAAGTTAAAAATGCAGCTAGGACAGAAGCTTCTTGTGTTTGTAACATATACCACACATCCTTCTCCAGGATCAACAGATTATTCCAACAGAGCATGTCAGTCAGTCTAAAACACGCAATGGATGAAATTACCTCCACAACTGAAGACAAGGAAGAAAAATACCCACTGCTGTGGACCCCAAAGAAAGTGAAGTATACACAAAAGTAAACACACCCAGTGCATGTTGGGGAAAGCAAAGACACCACATAAGGATGTACATTTCTTCAGGGCTACAAGATCAAACATGACAATTGTGGTAATTTGTCTTCCTGGCCAGCACATGACCCCACGGTAGTACACAGACTCAGCATCATGATCCTCAAATAGTTCATCATTTTTGGCTGAACTAAAGTGCATCCTTGAAAAAGATCTAGTCTTTTTTAGCAAAAGAGACAAAAATGGTGACACAAAGTCAAATCATAAGCATACATAACTGATTTACTCTCTCCCTGACACTGGCCAACACTGTCTGCCTAGAAAAAGAATCACAAAAATAGGGTAGACGAAGAGTGCTCCCTCCCTGGCAGCTCCCTAGCTCTTACAGATTTGTAATTCAGAGACCTGCTGTGCCAGAGATTTTGGCTTGTGTTTAGCAGCCTTTGATAGATTTCTCTTTTGCAAATTTCATCCCCTATATAGTCATGAAATTTAAGGCCATGAAGGATTTATTCCTGAAGGACTTACATTTGACAAGTAATTTCACACTTGCCTCCAATGTGTCTCTTGGTTACACAAACCAAATAAATTGTAGCACACTGGAAAAGTTACCACTTTCCACTAGCTACTCACTTTCAGCACTGAAAGGACATGCCTGTTTTCCTTTGGAAAGGAAAGTTAGTCTGTGGCAGTCATGCCTTACCCCTGGACAACTAAAGAATGCTTTAGTATCCAGTGTTTTCATTTAGTACATGTACTCAGACACCCTAATTAGATCACTCACAACCTTCTAAGAGTTCACAGAATCATAGGAAGGTTTGGGTTGGGAGAGACTTTTAAAGGCCATCTAGCCCTACCCTGCCATGGACAGGGACACCTCCAACTCATAGTAAGGTGAATAAGGTCACTCCAAGTCCCATTCAACCTGGCCTTGGAGACTTCCATGGATGAGGTTCTTTGCACAACCTGCACCAGTGCTTTTCCAGCCTCATTTTAAAAATGGTCTCTCTTGCATCTAGTCTGCATCTACCCTCTTTTAGTTTAAAACAAATAAACCAAATTTAAGTCCATTACCCCTTGTCTTACAACTATGAGAGTTCTGCATCTCACATTGTAAAATACTTCTTACAGTCTTCAGACAAGTTTTGTGAACCTCAAATGTTACTCTTCTTTTCCCTGTTTCCTAGAAGCTTTAAAACTAGCTGTGTGCTATGCCACCAGGGCCCTTCTTGCTGTCTCACATCAACAGCATCTGTTTCCCCAAGATTGTCTACCTGTAAAGATTTATTATTTCATGTCCTAAATCTATACAGGGCTGGGACAGAGCCTGGATTTTAGAGTCTAAAACAGTGGGTCCAAGAAAAATGAAGCCGCTTGCACTTTAATACACTCAATTTCTTTAGACTTACTCTTTTTTAACATGCAGTCCTCTGGAGGAGTGATACACCATCTTCCGCATGCACAAAAGTGCATTTGACTGTTCTAACACACAAGTCTGTGTGAAGAACCTTGCTCTGCTACACACTCTTCTTCACTATTATCTTCTCTTCATGACTTTTTTGCATATTTTTATGTAATCTGCCAATTTTATTTGTAGAGATCTTATATTTGTTTCCAAATAATCAATTAAGTGTCAAACAACACTGGGTAGAGAACTCTCCCTCAGGTAAAAACCAGAATTCCCAGCTTATGGATTGGGCAGTTTGCTGGCAGTATTTCCTGCCTTTCCTTTCCCATGGAGCTGGATTGTAAAAACTAGAAGAATCAGCTTCCAGCTTCCCTCAGCCTTCTCCCAAGATACAAGATGCTCTCAAGAATTTAAGTTCTGTGTAGTGCTGCATCATCACCTGACATGCCCTGACACAGGCAGGGACTTGCCAACAAGTTGGCAACAACATTCCTGGCTTTTGGGTTACATCCATCAAATCTCACTATCCAGTTTCCCATTAATCTTTTTCTTCTCTAATGAGAACTCTCTAATTATTCTTGCTTGCCCTGTGTCATTTCAAACCCTCTCCTTTAGCAGCTTGTTTTACATCCCAGACATCCCCACCTGTCACATCCCCTGCAGCTCTCTGTCAGCAATTCCCGACAGCCAGTTCCTGCATCTCCCCCAGATCAATGCTCAGCTCTGGCATGACACCCACTCTGTCCCTGTGCAGATCTGCTGCTTACTCAGCTTCTTGCAGCACCCAGTGTCCACAGACACTGCCAGTGCTTCCAGATGTGACGTAGAACAATGACCCAAGGAATTCTTTGGATATTACACTGTACTGAAACCAGCAATTACAAGCTCTGCATCCTTGCTGACACGAGGATGTTATTTTTCATGCCGTGGTACCTGATCCCACCTGGCTGCATCCCAAGGAGTCGTGAACCTGAGCTCACACTGGCCTGTGCTGCCCACAGGGCAACAGTCAGACCTAGGTTTGCTGCACAAATCCCTTGCCCACCAGTCCCAGCCAGCTCACCATACAGAAATGTGGGCAGCTCTTGGTCTTGTCCAGCCATTCTGCCACTCACATGGCCTGGCTTTTGTCTAACAGTGAGGCACGAATTTCCAATGCAAACATCCTTTCTGTCTGACAGCAGCAATGATGAATGGAGTTGTTTTCTTGCACTCTTATCATGGCTCTAATGGCAAAAAAAGGGAGAACCAGCACTGCAGGTGGTGTCTGCAGGGCATGCTGGGTGTGGATCAGAGGCCCACTTGGGGTTCCTCACATCTAAATGATATGAGATGATGTACACTATTCTATCGTGTTAGTTCTAACACTTTATATTTTAAATTGCACCCTACACAGCCTGAGTCTCTTTCCTACTTGGATCATATTGTGCAGAACAACCTGCATAATAAATAATAAATGGTTTCCCAGGTAATTGCCCTTGTCCTCATTCTGTGAACATGTGCTTAGGTGTTGTATATAAGTAAAGCTTTAAAAAACAAGGGCCTTGTTAACCCTGTAAAATCATGTCTCAGGCCTGCTACTTTGGCTAAGTAGAAGAGGACTATAGGAAAGTGACTCATCTGAACTGGAGATAGAAAAACAAGTTGTATAACCATTACATGTTCACATCATGGTGTAACGGTGGTTAGTTGAATTACATTTGTTAGGCTAAAATGGACTGTAACTGATCAGAGCCTAACTGCTTAAAAAGGCCTGTTTTTTGCAATAAAGGGCTCTCCTTTGCACTGGGGACTGCATTGCTCTGCTTCGTACATTTAGCAATAAACACACATCCCCACAAGGCATGAGGGATCTGTGTTCTTCCCATGTAAGTGTAACTGAGACATGCCTTACTTGTTAAATAAGCAAATCTGGGATTTCTATCCAAGTTGAACCAATGTTCCTGACTTTGAATACTTCTTGTAAGCTTTTCTAAGTTTAGGCCTCTCTTTTGATGCCAACACCAGACCTTCAGCTTGCTCACCTCATGAGATGAATGTAGCAAATACAACCTCTCTCCTTCAGCAGTGACGAACAGGGTCAGTCACTCTTGCCGGCTTATCACATAAATTCACAAGTTCATATCAGGGTTTTGGGCTTTGATTTCTGGGATGTTGGCTAGAGAGATGATGCTGGAAAGCTGAAAAAGTAAAAGGATTAGTGGGGTCCTGGTGGATACCAAGCTAAAAAGAACTCCAAAAGCCAACAGCACTCCCTGGGAGCAAAGGTGGCTGCAGCAGCAGGACTGTGGCCAGCAGGTCAAGGACAATGGCCTGTCCCCTCAGCACCAGTGAGACATGCCAGGAGTGCTGTGTCCAGTCTGGGCTTCCCAACACGAGACAGACATGGACATACTGGAGATAGTCCAGTAAAGGGAGGTGGAAATGTTAAGTAATGGAAGTGTTTTTGTCCTAACAGTGAGACTGCAAGAGCTGGGACTGTTTGTTCTGGAGAAAAGGCTCAGGGCAGTCTCATCCGTGCGTGTGTCAGTAATGGCAAAGTGTGAGGAAGACAAACAGCTGCTGCTCACTGGCATCTCGTGATGCTGAGAGAAGCAATGGGCACAAACTGAAACACAAGAAATTTCATTTAAACAGGAGAAAGAAGTTTTTAACTGTAAAAGTTACTATGGACCAGAACATACTGCTGGGAGGGACTACAGAGACTCCATCACCAAGATATTTAAACTGGAACCACTCTGCAGCTCCGGAAGAGCCAAAACCACCAAAGTGAACATGGTTAAATAGCTTTGTCCAGGTAAACCAGACAAGCTGTGTTTATGCTTCTTGAAAAAGTGAAATGCATAAACACACAGGAGGGTGCAGCAACAGCCCTGAGAGTAGTCAAGGCAACTTTGTCCAAGTACACAGCTCATACTCACTCTCTCCCTGCACTGCTCAGCAGAATTACACAGCTTTAAGTAAGGTCCATTCTACAGCTGGTTTACTTCCCTCATCCAAGAGGCTGCAAAGTTTACAAATGATGACATTACTCTGCCTGGAAAGAAAATTAAATTTATTAAAAAAAAAAACCCAAAACAAACCAAACCCCCTTTACTGAAACAGCCTCATTCCATAGCCCATGTGCCTCAGAGTGGGTCTGGGAAAGTCTTCCTCCTCCCTTGACCTCACATACCCTTCACCCATGGCAAGGCTGGGAAGGGGATGGAAAGTGCCAAGTGTTAAGGTGCTGAGAAGCTCTTGATGTTTCTCATCTCTCAAGTGCTGTTGGCCTGTTCCTGCTCAAAGAGGGCCATGGCTAAATGTGAGCGGGATGCAAGTCCTTCCAAGTTACTGAGCACACAGCGGTGGTACAGCTCCTCACTGAGCCGGGGATTGCAGCTTCTCACTGTGTATTTCTGCACCAGCCCCGGCTCCACAGCCCTGAACAGGTGCAGGCCAGAATAGTGGAGGAAGACATCAAATACCTCCATGCTCTCCAGCACCTCATCTCGGTCCAGGATATCGGCTGCGAGCTTGGTACGTGCTGTCATATAGTCAGAATTGTAAAAGCAGGCCTCAGCAAAGGAATGTCTGTCAAAATGCCCATCTCTCAGGAAGTCAGTGCTGGAGGATGCCGTCTGCTCACCGCGGTACACCAGCGCGGGGTTGAACTCCTGGAAATGCACAGGGAAGAAGACCTGCCAATTGCTGATGGTGTTCATGCGGCAGCGGTTCAGAAACTCCATGTTGATTTCTGTCCAGACGCTGGCCAAGAAAAACAGCGTGTCCACAGGGTGCTTCTTGGAGACTATATCCATGAGCTTCACTTGCGATGGCACCTCTGTTTTAACGCTAATCCACGGGATTTTAACTTCTGCATAGCGTTTCTCTAGCTCTCCTACCATGGCTTTGACTCCAGCAAAAACATCCACCTGACCAACTCTCTGGGCATCGTAGGGATGGTAGATAAAAAGCAAAGTCAGCAAGGCATTATCATGCGTGTCCAGTGTGTTCATAGCAAACATATCCAGGAAGTTTGCTACAAAATCCAGGTCCTGCACTGTCAAGGGAAGCACCAATTGCACCCGTGTGGCCTCTGTCACATACGGCATGGGAATAATTTCCACCTTGCTTAAGGGTCGTACCAAGCTCACTCGCTTGGCCAGCACGTGGCTGTGACCCTTCTGAGTGGCAGCCTCCAGCAGCAGGTCCAGCGTGTACTCCATGCCCCGCGTGGGGTCGAAGCGCCGGTAGCCGTTCAGCAGCTGCCGCTTGCTGAAGCGGAGCAGGGGCTGGTACAGACGGTTCAGCTGCTCCACCGCAGACTCGATGATTTCACTGACATCTGCCTTACTGGCTCCAGAGAGCTCACACTTTGGGGAGCCATCAGGACACGAGAAGAGGTGCTGCTCCGTGAAGTAGTCCCAGCTGATCACCTCAAAACGGGACTTTGGAAGGAACGGTGCGTTAATGCCCACGGGCCAGGTCACACCTGCCTCACCTGCAGGGGTCAGTGCTGTCAGGTTCCTGATCTGCATCTGTGCAAAGAGAGAGAACAAACTGATCACCACTACATTCTCCAAGAGGTCTAGGCCAGCTCCTCCCCAGGCCCACCTCATCACCTACAACTGTACATAAGCAGTGTCACACCAGGAGTTTTGGGTAATGTGGTATCAGAAGTGCTGTTTCTGAGACAAGGGACTACAGCCTGTGTCTGACTGGCAGCTGCCCACAGACAGAGGCAGTGATCTTCCCCAAGTGTGCTGAAAATTAAGTAAATCCGTTTTGTCAAGGAGTTTTTGCAGGTAACCCTCCCCACATACCTGAAGGTCCTGGATCTCCTGATAAACTCTGTCCAGCTGGATCCTGCTGAACTGCTTGTGCAGCCGGTACATCAGGGTCATGTCAGAAACAGGGTGCACTGCCAGAGCTGCTTGAAACTCCTCTTCTTCCTCTTTCTCTGGTTCAGTATTCTTGGCCAGTTCATAGGTGTGGTAATGTTGGCCCTGAAGCAGACAAAAGCCAGAAAGTTTGGCATGGAACTTGAGTTCACAGGGCAGGTTTTCCTCACCCCAGACACACATCTCCCCCTCTTTCCATACTGACTGTAGTACCTAGAAAAAAAACAGGGCTAAGTTGTCCCTCCCACCCTAAACTGCATTCCCACTTGCTTCTCAGTACCAACATCCCTTTATTCTACCTTAAAACTCTGTGAATCAGCAGCCCTGCTAGTAAGGCTGAAAATTAAATCCTGTGTGTGCTCTCTCCCTCAACATCCCAGCTGTGACTCTGGCCCCAACCCCCTCCCCACCAATGCTGCCATAGTACAGAGCCCTTCCTTCCTCTGCAGCTCACAGCAGCAGCTCACAAAAAAGCCACTTGGCTACACAGTAGAGAAAGAGTCAGATTCTGGGCTTTGTCAGGCTCAGCTAACACAGAACCTGAGCAGGGAGGTAGTACCTGGAGCTGGGAAACACAAGCGATGCCAAGGAAATCAATGATGCAACGACCCAGCCACTCATCTGGGCGCACGCTGAGGATCTCATTGCGACAACTGTCCAGGTGTGGGTGGAGCTTCAGCAAGAGGCTGCGGGACAGCAGGTAGCCAAAGCCCCCATGACAGTACCGGGCTTGCTCGTCTCCCCCGATGAACTCCTCGGCCCGCCCCAGGTACACATCCTGGTTAATACTCAGGTGTGTCACCAGAGCCTTGACCTGCTCAGCCTGCGCATAGGTGTCATCCTGCATGATGTAGAACCAGTCATAGTCAGAGCCAAAGTGCTGATGGATGTAGTTCATGGTCTCGTACATGAGCCAAATGGGCCTCTCGTCGCCGTGGGCCACCAGCGCCATGCCGTGGGGCACCTTGGCGCCGCGCAGCCCCGTGAAGTACAGCAGGCGAGGGAAGTGGTGCGCCACCGTCTTGTTCACTGCCACTGCCAGCGTGTTCAGCGTGGCCTTGGAGGTCAGCACAGCCACAAACAGTCTCTCATGGAATCCCAGCTCTGTCTGGATGTAGCGAGTTCTGTAAAGGAAGCACATACCTACATGACAAACAGCCGGAGGAGAAAGAAATCAAAGAATTATGGTAACTTGGGAGAAGTCTTTAATGGCTGGAATCTACCCAGGTCGAGAAAGTCAAGCCTAGTCACAGAACTTTAAGAGAAGACTCACTAGGAAAAATCCCATTTTGTAAAAACACTTGTTTCCTTCAAGGCAGCTACAATCTCACATCTATCTGAGCTAGAAAACTGTGCAGTGCAATTAAAACACCACAGATGTTCCTTGGAGCTTAGTACACTGTGCAGCTTAGCAGGTATGCTCAATAAAAGCACAGGGACATTGTTGAGGGGTCTCTGGTGCTGGTGGCTGAGGTCTGCTAGGGTACACCAGCTGCACGTAGGGCCCTGGGTGCTGCGAGATCACTGAAGCCCCAGGCCATGAGCCAGGACTGGGTGGTGGTCTTTGGCCTCACAAACAGCACAAAGCCCAGCAGGACCCAATGAACAATGAGAAGACTCAAGACCAAAAACCACCACTGCACCAAGAGGCACATGAGGAAACACATGGAAAGAATACACAGAGACTGGGCGGGTACAAAAGTCCAGGGGTCCCTTTGTTCAGGGTCCCTCTGCAGAGGAATCACCCTGAGCTATGAAGTTGCTGCACCACAAGTGAAATACTTAGAAAAAGCAAAGGGACTCTGCTACAGAAAAGCTGGGGCCAAGGAACCTAGTGTGGCAGTATGAGCGTGGTGTGTGCAAGGAGCTGAGCAAGGCACCTGTTGGGCCACCAGAGCTGCAGATGCCAAGGAGCCTCGCTCCAGCAGTGACAGCCTAGGGCAGTGCCAGTGTGATGCCCAGAGTGGCCCCTGGACAGTTGGGCAGGAAAATTTCCTTAACACATAAACTACAATTAATTGATCAAAATTTTCCTAATGAGTAGACCAGTTTAAACAAGTTTTGAAGAGTAATTTAACATGTTCTATTAAACATGAGTAACAAAACAACCACAGAATCCCAGAATGGTTTGGGGCAGAAGAAACCATTAACACCCTCTAGTTCCAACACCCTGCCACAGGTAGAGACACCTTCCACTATCCCAGGTTGCTCCGAGCCCTGTCCAGCCCAGCCTCAGACACTTCCAGGGATGGGGCTGCCACAACTTCTCTGGGCAACCTGTGCCAGTGCTTTGCCAACCTCACAGGAAAGACGTTCTTCCTAATATCTAATCTAAACCTACTTCCCTTCAGTTTGAAGTCCTTCCCCCTTGTCCTGTCACTCCACATCCTTGTTAAACAGTCTCTCTCCATATTTCTTGGCTGTTTCCTTTCTGGCACTGTAAGGCTGCAGCTAGATCACTGTGAAGCATTTTTTCTCCAGACTAAACAATTCAAGTTCTTTCAGCCTTTCCTCCACCCCTCTAACAATCTTGGTGGCTCCCTCTGGATTCACTCCAACAAGCTGATGCCCTTCTTGTGCTGGGGACCCAGGGCTGGATGCAGCATTGCAGGTGGGGTCTCACCTGAGCAGGGCAGAATCACCCTCCCTGTACTGACAATAAATATTCTCATTCTTCCTGGACAATTTTGCTGCCTTTTTTCCCCTCAGGGCAATTTCTTGAATACATCTCTTGCATTCCTCAAGGTAGCAATCTTGGCCATTGCCTTGGTGCACCGTGCTCTGACTACACATGTATCTCAAACAGCAAATATCCCCTTGAACCAGTTCACTCACATGAAGATTTAGAACTTCCTACGAGAATATTTTGCTTGAAGGAAACCCAGGCCAAAAAAACCCATCATTTACCTGAGCACTTTTTTGTAAGGCTTGTTGGGGTCTCTGTAATACGGCACAATCCGGGGCCTGAAGTCCTCGTGGCCCGGGACCGGCCTCCTCTCCGCTGCCTCGGGCGGAGCCCCGCGGGCGGGCAGCGCGGCCGGGCCCGGGGCCAGACAGCGTTCCTCGGCCGCGCCGTGGCTCCAGGAGGCGCGCAGGAGGCTCAGGCTGCAGCCGAGGGACAGCCCGAGCAGCAGAGGCAGCGCGGGCCGCAGCGCGCTCAGCACCGCGCTCAGGCGCATCGCGGCAGCTACGGCCAGGCCGAGCTCACGGGGCGGCCGCAGGACATGGCGGGCGCGGGGCGCTCGGGCGGCAGCGGTCCCGCGGCACGGCGGCGCCGGTCGCTGTTACCCGGAGGCTGCTGACAGGGCGGAGGGAGGGCCGGAGTTCCGGGACGGGGGCGCGAGGAGCGACGGCAGCTCCAGCCCAGCCGCGCTCCGCCGCTGCCACCTCACCTGCCACATCGCCCCGGCGCTTCCGCTTCCGCTCCACCGTCGCTGGTGCCCGGCGGCCGCTCTGGCCCGCGCCGCCGGCACCTCTATGGTACCTGCGGGGGCGGGGCCGAGCCGGCGCGCGGCATGCCGGGAGGCGCGGCGGCCTTGCGGCCTGCGCTCCCCAGGGCCTCGCGCCGCCCGGCGCCGCTGACGCTCCGCGCTGCGATTGGCCGGGGCGCCGAGGGGGCGGGGCTCGCGCACGCGGTCGCGGCGGGGCTGTTGCGACAGAAGGAAAGCGCGAGCGGCCGGTGCGGGCGGGCCCGGGGAGCCAAGGGTGGGGAGCAGCGGGGCAGGGCCGGGGTGGGCGGCGCGGCGCGGGCAGCTCGGCAGGCGGGCGGGAACCCTCGGCAGGAGCCGGCGGCACCGTGTGCTCCGGGCCGAGGCGGCCGGCCCGCGGCGCCGCCGGGGCGGGGAACAGAGGCGGGGCGACCCGGGCCGGGCCGGATCGGCGCGACCTAACGGCGCCTGTCGCCCCCTCTGGCGTAGCTCCCTCCCGCGCCATGCCCTCCGACCTGGCCAAGAAGAAGGCGGCCAAGAAGAAGGAGGCGGCTAAAGCCCGGCAGCGGCCGCGCCGGGTCCCGGACGAGAACGGTGATGCCGGGACGGAGCCGCAGGAAGTCCGGCCCCCAGAGGCGAACGGGACAGTGCTGCCAGGTGAGGGGGCGGCCGCTGCCGTGTCTGCCCCGCGTGTCGCAGGGCAGGGGGCCCGGCCGGCGCCGTTCCCGGCCGGACGGTGTGCGCTCGGCGTTCTCCCGGCAACCGCGACATTGATGAGCTGATGGAACACCTCGGGCATGGGTTGCGGAGCACCGGGCGGCTGCAGTGGGTCCCCCCGGGACCGCTCTGCCCTCGGGACCGCTCTGCCCGGAGGCAGCAGGACACCCTGGGGGCTCCGCGTGGGCCCTCTGTACGAGGGATGCCCGTGGCCCTCGCTTGAGGCATGGTAGTGTGAAGATGGAGGGGGCTGATGGTGCTCTCAGACAAGACACTTTCCCTGTCTTCTGCTATGTGATGCCCGGACCTGTTTGGGGTTTTTTTGGGTTTTCTTTATGTTTGGAGTTTTCTTTCCTGCTGCAGAAACCACTGTAGCGTCTGAATTAATTCTCTTCTTACTGCTATTTGCGCTGACTCTCTGCTCACCTGTTTCTCTGAGACGTACCTGGTTTGCAGAAATTAAGAACCTGCCTCTAAAAGAGTTTGTGCCCGTTAAAGAGAGAGGCTTTGCCACAGGGAGATGTTGGTCTTAAAGGAAATAGGGCAGGTAACGCTTATAGAGGGAGAGTTTATTTTTGGGTCTTCCTCTAGCTCCCCTGGAAGCCCGCAGGGTTCGTTCCGGCCTCGCTCTCGGTGCGCTCTGCCGGCGGCTCTCGGTGCCCGGGGCCGCCCCTGACCGCGGCTCCGAGCGCGCGGGGCAGCCCGGCCCGAGTGGGCCAATCGCCGCCTTCCGCCGGCGCTCATTTGCATACCGCCCCCCTATTGGTGCAGCCCGGGGCGGTGGGCGGGGCGGCGGCGGCCGGGCCGGGGTCCGGGGGGTCCCGGGGAAGGCGCCGCTTCCCCCGGGGCGGGCACGACGGGAGCGGGCACGGCCCCGGCCCGGAGAGCTCAGGAGCCTTGGACAGCGCTCCCGGGCACAGGGCGGGATGGGTGGGGTATCAGTGCAGGGCTGGGACTTAGACTCGATGATCTTTGTGGGTCCCTTCCTGCTCAGGAGATCATGTGGGTCGATACCGGCATATTTCTTATTCAGCTATTTATTCATCGGGGTAACGCTCTCTTCTCTATGTTTACTCACTTGCTTCATTCGTTGTTGTCATTGCTCTGTGGCATTGCCCAAAGGGGTCCTGTATCAGTGCCAGTGATGTTTTTTGCTCCTCAGCTATGGCACATTTGCCATGGTGTTAACGGTGGTTTAGCCAGAAGTGCTGGATGCTGACAGCCAGGGTGTCATTCCGCACTGGCACAATCTGAAATCAGCTCTCCTTGCTAAGATCCCCGGTGCCATTGGCTACTTCAAAGGGTAGCATCTCTTACTGAGGAGTGAAGTTGGCCTGTGACAGAAGGTTAACATGACAGGAAGGATGGTGGTGAGGCTCTGGCACAGGCAGCCCAGAGAAGCTGTGGCTGCCCCATTCCTAGAAGTGTCCAAGGCCAGGTTGGGTGGGAGCAACCTGCTCTAGTGGAGGGTGTCCCTGCCCATGGCAGCAGATTTAGAATTAAATGCTCTAGAAGATGTAATCCAGACCATTCTAGGATTCTATGATTCTATGACTTGCATGTACTGTAGGAGGAAAGGAAGAAGGGAACACGCAGATAGACATCACAGCTTCTCAGAAAATTAGTAGGGACTGTTTCAGTGCTGCTGCTGCTTCTCTATTCTCAGCTTTCCCTTCGTTTATTTTCTAGTCAATTCGTTTTCTGGCCAAGCCTTTTCTTAAGCTTACAGGCAATACTTAGTACACTCTATTCCTAGTCTAGTCTATCCTGCAGGGGGAGTTAGTCCCATCACATTCAGAGAACAGCTCGCTCTTCTGGCTGCTCACTTAGTCCTGGTGGTCCTGTTGACACATAGATATTTAGCTGGTGGAAGTTCTGTCTAGACCATGTATATCCCCCTGCTAAGCTGAAAAGCTGCGTGTCATTGCATCTGAGTCTCCTCAACTCTTTTGTGTTGTTTTTGTGGTCCTGGACCTTTTGGTACAGGGGCTTATGGCTTCCCTTGTTTGTAAATCAGTAACATTTCTGGTCTTCTCTATGTATAGAGGTGGATGCTCTTACAAAGGAACTGGAGGACTTTGAGTTAAAGAAAGCTGCTGCCCGAGCTGTGACAGGAGTGCTGGCCTCCCACCCCAACAGCACTGACGTGCATATCATCAACCTCTCACTGACCTTTCATGGCCAGGAGCTGCTGAGTGACACCAAACTGGAGCTGAACTCTGGCAGACGCTATGGCCTGATCGGGCTCAATGGGATTGGTAAGCTGAGGGGAAGCAAAATGGCTCCCTGGAGCCTGGGAAAGGTGTCGTGCTGCTGAGGAGCTGGGCAGGTGCAGGTGGGAAGTGCTGGAAACCAGGAGGGCTGTTAGACAGACATGGCTGGGACCCAGCAGTTTCTGTTCTCCCACATCTCCACCCAGGAAGGGGAGTTACTAGGATTGCTAACAGAAGTCTGAGATTGCATTCTAGATCGGGACTGTGCTTTTGATCTCGTTTCTGTGGAGAATTGGGTGAGATGTCTGGGATCTGTTAATCTGCCTGATTCCTGTTTGCCTGATTAGCTTGGTAGAGGCAGTAAACCCAAGGCTGATGGTGTTGGTCAAAGAACTTGTATGGAGGAGTAGAGAATGTGTGGTTTGTCCTGACTAGGAAAACAACTGCACAGTCCCTGGAGAAAGTGATGCTACATTGAGACATGCAGAATATGGGTGTGATGGGAGAGGTGCTAGTAAGATCTGGTTTTAGGAAAGTTTCGGGAAAACTCAGGTTGTTTATGGAATAGTGCGTTACTTTCCTCTATATTAGAAGTCTTCGGAATCTGGGATCCTGATACCAGCTATCAGACCTAGTTAGACAGCAGAAAGTACAACACAGATAAAAGTTCCCCAAGTCTGGGCAAGGGCTGAAGTGCAGTGGTTTTCAAAAAAAAGCTTCTTCATGTCTTAGTCCTGTCCTTGGGGTGGTGAGCCTTAGCTAGGAGGGCAGCCTGTCCTAGCGAGGCAGTGGGCTCTGCTGTGCCTCCATCTCTTCTGGCCTCTTGGAAAAAAAAATCCCCAGGATTTTCTGAGGTTGGAAAAGGAAGGAATCACAGTGGGATCTGGGTGTATCGCATCTGTTTCACTGTGACATTTTATCTGACTGAATCCATCAATGAATTGTGATTATCTGCACACAGGGAAATCCATGCTTTTGTCAGCTATTGGGAAGCGAGAAGTGCCCATCCCAGAGCACATTGACATCTACCACCTCACCCGAGAGATGCCTCCCAGTGACAAGACCCCTCTGCAGTGTGTGATGGAGGTGGATACAGAGAGGGCCATGCTGGAGCGAGAAGCAGAACGTTTAGCTCATGAGGATGGTAAAGCTGCTCAGAGTCCCGAGGGACATTTCCTCCATTTCCTTCCCTACCAAAAAAGTTTGGGTTCCTTGGGGAAGTTTTCACATGTTGTGGTACCTGTTTTGCCCAGCTGCCCTGTACTAATGGGTACGGATGACACTTCTTTGGATGAGTTATTCCATGCAGCATCTTAAGAAGTGTCTCAGGCTTGGATGTGGAGGGGGCTAAACAGGGGGACTGTGAGGTTTCCCAGCTGTGCAGCTGAGAGCCCGTAGTAGGCAGAGGTGCTGACTGGCAGCCTCTCTTTCAGCGGAGTGTGAGAAACTCCTGGAGTTATATGAACGCCTGGAGGAGCTGGATGCTGATAAGGCAGAAGCACGGGCCTCACGCATCCTTCATGGCTTGGGGTTCACACCAGCCATGCAGAGGAAGAAGCTGAAGGACTTTAGTGGTGGCTGGCGAATGAGGGTGGCTCTTGCCAGGTGAGTGGAATGGTGCCGGCTGCTTCCCGTGAGAATGTGTGCCCAGCTGCAGAGCCACAGACAGTTCTGAGAACTCAGAGCAGAGTTGAGAGGCTTTGGGTTGCCTGCACTTACCCTGTGCTGTCATCTCCCCTGCCCTTGCAGAGCGCTCTTCATTCGGCCTTTCATGCTGCTGCTCGATGAGCCCACAAACCACCTTGACCTGGATGCCTGTGTGTGGTTGGAGGAAGAGCTGAAAACGTAAGCATGGAGGAGTTTGCTGCCTCTGTGGGTTGTGCTTTTCTGCTTGTCAGCATGTGAGCATGAACATCTTGTCAGCACGTAAGCAAGTTCTGCAGGAGTAACTGTACAGTTCTTGTGGGTGCGTAACTGTATCGTTCTTGCAGCACCAGTGACACCTTCTGCTTGCTGCTATGGGAGATTCTTTGATGCAAGGGTAAAGAATTCAATTCGATTCCCTGTCTCCTTGGCACTGAAGAAATGACAAATGTTGGTTTGTACTCTCAGGTTAAAGGCGCTTCATTGAAAGCCAGGATCAGGCCTGGGCAGCCTCTGTAGCAGCATTGTGTACTATACCAGTAGTGTGAGCTTTCCAGACCTGGCTCCCAGCTCAGCTTCCTACCCACCATTTTTCTGTTTTCACAGAACTGTAGTTTCTGAGAGTGTGTTGGTTTCATCTTTTGCTAGTGTGTGAGGTGACTGGTTTTCATAACTAAGGTAAAATGTTAAGGTGTAAGGCAAAAAGCTTAGGAACAGTTAGGAAGGTTATGGGGTGTGCATTAAAATAGCTGTATTGTGAGAAGGGCTTTGCCTTTGCAGAGATTTTTCCATCAGCTCTGTCAGTTGAATCTTTTGCATCCTTGCTTTAGAAAAAATCGTTGAACCTCTTTTGGGGAGGCTTTAACCCCTCATTGTACAGATTGGGAGCAGAGCCAGATGCAGTGTGGGTAATGGATAGGAGTCTGTACTGAGGGGAAAGTAAGCAGCAAAGGTTGAAACTTCTTAGAAATGTGATTGCCAGTGGAGTCAGCTGCATCAGTGACACAAGTCACCTGCCACATAGGCAGCCAGCTCTGGGCTTTTTGTGATAACAGGCAAGGGCTATGTAATGGTGCTGGGTGTTTTACTACAGTGAAAATTGTTGGCAGGATTTACTCACTGCAGTTGGTTGTAGCTGCTTTTCTGCCGATTTTCCAGGGCATGCATGTAAAGCCTTTATCACCATCAGGGCCAGCAGATAGGATTTCTTTTCCTAATTTAGTCTAATAACTTACGTGGTGCCACAGGTTCAAGCGGATCCTTGTGCTGATATCCCACTCCCAGGACTTCCTGAATGGCGTCTGCACCAACATCATCCACATGCACAACCGCAAACTTAAATACTACACGGTGAGTAAACAGAGCCCCATGTAACCAGCAGAAACAGGGGCTGCTCTCTGGGCACAGCTGATGTTCCATGCTCTCTTTCCAGGGAAACTATGATCAGTATGTAAAGACTCGCTTAGAACTAGAAGAAAATCAAATGAAGCGATTCCACTGGGAGCAAGATCAGATCGCTCATATGAAGGTTCCTGCCTAGCTGCATGAGCAGCCTCCTGCCCTTTTAGGGGGCATCCCTTCCCCTCGTCAACCTTACTGTGGCTTTTGGCTAACTCTTTTTTTTGCAGAATTACATCGCACGATTTGGCCACGGTAGTGCGAAGCTGGCCAGGCAAGCTCAGAGCAAGGAGAAGACCCTTCAAAAAATGATGGCTTCTGGCTTGACAGAGAGAGTTGTGAACGACAAGGTAGGATCAGACATGGGATTGCATCTAGAGTTCCATATTTGAGACATGGACTACAGGAGTAGAAGGGTCTTCAGCAGACAGCAGGAATGGCTGACAGAGCTGGTAGCGAGAATGAGATACCCTTCCTGATGCCCAGGATCCCTGTACTCAGCATGGAGTAATGCTGAGCAATGAGAAGAGGAGGAGGAATTTTCTAGGGGAGGGAAGTGGAGTTGTCATATCAATAAGGCCATTTTGCAGATACAGAAATCAGAAAGGAATGCCTAGGGCTCATAGGAGATGGGAGAGGATACTCATTCCTTTTACTTGTGTAAAGAGTACAAATCCACATTTGTTTCAAAGGGAAAGAAACAGGAACTCTTTAGCCAGCATGAGCTTGCAAGCAGCTCATCAAAATAGATTTGGGTGAGTGGCGAAAAGGGCTTATAAAAAGTCAGAATCTAGTGCCTTTGTCTATAGCTGATGTTGGTAGTGAGGCATGGCTATACTGGAATGACTGGGCTGTCCCATGTTCTGGGGTGTCTCACTGGGCATATTCTGTGTTAACAGACTTTATCGTTCTACTTTCCACCCTGTGGGAAAATTCCCCCTCCTGTCATCATGGTGCAGAATGTCAGCTTCAGATACACCAAGGATGGGGTGAGTATGGAATATGCATATAGAGGTGGCTTCTCTTCCTGCCTTCTTTGGGAGTGGGAGATTTCTGGCTGTGCTTCCTGGGGGGGCTCCCGTGTACGACTAATGGAACAAAGTTCTTGGCAGTGCTAGTGCTGGGCCTGCTGGGTACAGAGCATTACAGCTGCAGCAGGGGTTCTGGAGAGTACTGAAAAGGCTTAATGTTTCACGGTTTTTGTGGTTTGCAGCCATGGATCTATAATAATCTGGAGTTTGGGATTGACCTGGATACTCGTGTAGCTCTTGTTGGACCCAATGGAGCTGGAAAGTCAACACTGCTGAAACTGCTCACAGGAGAGGTTTGCTCCATACATTGTCTACTCTGCTCTGGGCCTTTACTTTTGGGATAATCTTCAGCAAAGTGCTCTTTTTGCCAGAACACCCTGGTCAGGCCTTAGAAGTCCTATGGTCTTATTGAAACATAGGGCTTTTTCTCTCATGTTATCTGTTCGGACTGCCTCCCCTGTGCCAGACTGGGGATGGCTGGATTCTGTATTTCTGGCATACTGCAAGAGGAGAGATTTCCTGCTGAAATGATTCTATCTTCCTCTTCTAGCTGCTGCCCACAGATGGGATGATTCGCAAGCACTCGCATGTGAAGATCGGTAGATACCACCAGGTACTTCCTACAGCAGCCCCCAGGGATAGGGAATGCTTAGGAAAGAGCAGTCAGGAATGAGGAGCCTTGCCCCTCTAGTTCTGCTTCTAAGGCCTCTCCCACTGCTGCCTTTCTGTGTCTGGAGGTGGGGGAAGGAACTGCTCCACGGAATGGTCTCCAGCTCATGTTCTTACCCTGCAAAGAGGTTGGCTGTGGTCCTTCCTGTTCAGTCTCCCACCTGCTATGGCAGAGCTGGTTGCCTTGTGTTTGGTGGTGGACAAGCCTCCTAATCTGAAGCAGCGTTCCTGTTCCTGAAATGGAAATTATTCCCTAATAGTTTGGTGCAGAGGCTGTCCTGTGGGTGGGATTATTGGCTCATGTGTTCTGCTGCTCACCTGCCACCCAAAGGGGGGCAAGGAGGGCAAGGCTTGGTGTGCACAGCCTGAAGCTGCCTTTTCTTCTCTGTCAGCACTTGCAAGAGCAGTTGGATTTAGACCTCTCACCCTTGGAGTACATGCTGAAATGCTACCCAGAGATCAAGGAGAAGGAGGAGATGAGGAAAATCATTGGCAGATATGGTCTTACAGGGAAGCAGCAGGTGAGTATGGGCTGTTGAGGTTTGCCTTTTGTTCATCAGGGGAGTAGAGGTTCTGTGTTTTCTGTTACTCTGCTGATACCTGACAGTGTGATACAGTATCCAGCATGGCACACCACCACATCAAAATGCTTTTTCCATCTCTGCCTTCCAAATTGGAGAAAAAAATAACTCACAGCTCATGGGAGCTTTCTTTGGATCATGGCAATGTGTGGATTAGAAGGGGTGACCCCCTCAGACTCTGGGTGAAAAGAGAGCAAGTTCTGGTATAGTGCTAGACCTGAGCATGTTTTAATTATAATTTGAGCTATTTTGCTTCTCTCTTGTTTCTGAGATGAGTACCAGGCAGAAGTGCTACAAGATTCTCGGCTATTTCAGATTGGGTTCAGACAGGAGAGTGGGCTCAGCTATGGTGCTCCAAGTCCAGGCATGGCATGCTCCTGTACATGACACATCCTGTGTGTGACAGTTGTCCACATCGCTGCAGTTCAGCATTCATTTCTACATTGGTTTTGCCCATTTGTCACTGCAGAAGTTGAGAGTAGTTTGATTGTTGTGTCAGTGAATACCAGGCAGACCAATTAACTGTCCTTACACACCCTTGGCACGAGCTAGGCCTTGCTGTGTCCGGTCCTTCAGAAGCCACTGGAATTCCCTTCTTCCCTGGGTGGGAGAAGGTTTGTGTAGGTGTAAGGGTGACTGAACCCTTGTCTTGTGTCATGGAGCTGCTGGGAGCCCAAGGTGAGACCCAAGTGGTTTGGGCCAGGGTGGCAGCTGTCAGGTCACTGCAGAGCTGCAAGCCCTGTGTGTGTGTTGGGCAGGTGAGCCCCATCAGGAATCTCTCTGATGGGCAGAAGTGCCGCGTGTGCTTTGCCTGGCTGGCCTGGCAGAACCCTCACATGCTCTTCCTGGACGAGCCCACCAACCACCTGGACATAGAAACCATCGATGCACTGGCAGATGCTATCAATGAGTTTGAAGGAGGAATGATGCTTGTCAGCCACGACTTCAGACTCATCCAACAGGTAAGGACAGTTGTGAGTTTTGTCAGAGCACACTTCAAACAAAGTGTTTTCAACTGACTGGCTCTTACTCATCCCAGAAAGTTGGGTGAGTGAAAAAAAATCGCTATTCCTTTAGTGTGTTCATGTTAAACAGTTACTGAGCTAGCCCAGGAAAACATTAGGTACTTAAATAAAAACCACCACAAACATCAAGTGCTCATCTATCAGCTGTAGCTTTGTCTGCAAGTTCAGGTATAATTTTATTTTTCACTGTGATAGATCCAAGTAGTTCAGGTCAAGAACTACTTTTGTTTCAATTACCAATTTAGCAAGAAAGGCTTTTCATATTAGTCCATGAACAAAATCAGAAATATAGAGGGGCCTAGGATTTTCAGTTCTAAAACCACCAGGGATTTTCAGTTCTAAAATCACCAGGAAAGATGTTTCCCTGTACATACTTTTCTTTGGTAGTCTAAATGTGGTAGTTATCAAACTTTTCTTGCCAGACTTCAGAGAGTAGTTTTTAGTTAACTTTATAATTTTGGTAAGATTATAAAATTTTGTACTGCGAACCTCTCTCCTCCTCCCCCTCCGCCTTCTCCTCCTCCTTGTGTGTTTGCTCTCAGGTCGCACAGGAGATCTGGGTCTGTGAGAAGCAGACAATCACCAAGTGGCAAGGGGACATCCTTGCCTACAAGGAGCATCTCAAGTCGAAGCTGGTGGATGAGGACCCGCAGCTCACCAAACGGACCCACAACGTGTGAGCTGAGGAGCTGGGGCTGCCTGCCCGCCGCGGGAGCACAGCTGCTGCTCCCTCTGGCTGTGTTCTAGGATTGCTGCAATACTGCTTCCCCTCGACTTGCCTTGCACCTCTATGTCTGGACAGAGCTGTTCTCTCCTGATCTGGCTACATTTGGGCAACTGTTTCCTTATTTAGACAATGTCCCATCTGAGCCAGGCCTTGGGATCTGTTGGCTTGGGGTCATGACAGTGACCATTAGGGGTGTCCAAGCTGCAGTGATACAGAAGTGGAGACCCCAGCCCAGCTTCTTCTGCCTTTTCCTTCCCAATTTCTGCTTCAGTTTAGATACTTCACTTCAAACTCCTCTGGCCTTGGTTTGTTTTTAACTATTATTTAACAGTGTAATTAACAGATCTGCCCGAGAATCCATCAGTCAATAAAGAGAGAAAAACATTCTTGTGTTGTTTTGTGAACTATGGTAGTTGGGGTGTGCTGGGGTGAGTCAGCAAGTGCAGAGCTTTGCGAGAGATCAGCCCTTCCTACTAAATGTTCAGTTCCTCAGTGTAACCAAAGCTGTGGCCAGAGCTTGAGGAATGTGGCGAGTCCTGAGCTGTGAGGCACTGAGCAGTGAGCAGGCTCCTCACACTGGGGCAGCTCTGCTCAGCCAGACTGAATGCTGCATTTCCAGTGAGCCATAGAACAAGCCACTACTGCTCCTGTTGTAGCCAGTGACACACACGACTTGAAAATGTTCTCAAGATCAATGTTAGAGACAGAACACAGATCTATGGAACACCAGCGCATGTTCTCACCAACACAGGGGCTCGGGTGTGGCTTTTTGCTTCACCTTGAATTGTCTAAGGATGAGACTCAATAGTATAGGAATTTTGGACTACAAATTAGTTCCTTCTTCCTTGCACATTTAATTAAAAACTAATCAACTGTAGTTTAACTTTTATTTTTGTTCTCAATAATGGATTTTTGGAAAAACTGGTGTTCAAACCTCACCCTGAGCCACAGAAGCTTGAATAAAATACATGTTTAATTTATTATTAAAACAGAGGGTACTAAAGAGAAAGGTAGGTAGCAAATCAAACCTCTCTGGTTGCAGGAAGTGTTGGTGAGTTGGAAAAGGTTGTGAAATAGCTCTGAGAATGGTAAGGTCTAAGAATCCTGATTGAAGCTAGAACTAATCTTCTTTTCCTTACCAAAGATTTGGTAACAATTCATTTCACTACATTTCAGATCTGGGGTAATAAATGCAGGATACAATCTTACACGGAGAACTTTGGGAATGGTAAATCCTGAGAATGGCCAGGAGCCACTGGGATGATGGGCAGCATGATGGGCAGTAGCTGGAGCATTGTTGTACTCATGGAGCCAAGGAAAGCACTGTTACCTGTCTGCTGCTGCAGAGGGAGGAACTCCTCAGAGGCAGACACATCTCATGTATAAACAAGGACCACAGACACACGTTTAAAGCAAGAGCAACTGTGGCTGCACTAGGCATCACAGTAGGCCAGGATTTGTAAAATGGAATCTATAAACATGGTTTATCAGCCTTGTTAACCTCGATTTGTTCTGTGGTGACCATTTGTTGGCTGTGCTGAAGCAGCTGTGGCAGACATGTCCTGCAGCACTGATCTCGCAGACGGCCACAAGCTGGGGCAGTGCCACTTCAAGCTGTTTCAGCTGACAATTTTGTAGTTTTGCAGAGAAGTTAAACTGTCAGTGAATTACAAGAATTGCTCCTTAGTTGCTAGGATGGTCATTTCTGTAAGTGACCCAGCGCCTGCACAGTCACTTGCCTGTTATCCAAAAGAAAGGTTGGCTCTAGCACAGCCACAGCCAGAAGTGGCAGGTGCAGGCTTGTGGGATTCCCTTGTGTGTGTGCTGCAAGTAGATCCATGCACCCCAAAACCTGCAGCAGGATGTCAGGCCCAGCACACAGCAGCGTGTACGGCCTCCAGCACGTGCAGCCCAGGGAAGCAGATGGTAATTCTCCAAACCTGAGAGTTCAAAGCTGATTGTACTGCTCAGTGGAAACTCCTTGGTGTGTAAAGGCTCCCTGTGCCTGATGCTGAGTGACCAGTGGCTGCTCCTCCACCAACGGGGCTCCCTTCCAACTAAATGGCTTTTTTTTAGAAAAGTCAGCTGTGTTTATCACTGTAACGCTGTGTATCACAAACAGGACGGCAGCTGGCAAGAGATAAAATAGCCCCGGCTCCTTCAGCACCAGAGTCCTCCCTGTGTGCTGTGACCTGAGAAAAATGTGTCAGGAGGAATGTCCCTCAGAGAGAGGAGCCCTGAACTGTTCCCTGACAACGCACGGCCCCTTATGAAGCACAAGTGGTGATGTTTCCTGCTCCTCACCCCTGTTTCGAGAGGATCCCACTAACACATATCTTCACACGGCCATTCTCCCTCACAAATGCATTGACATGACCCTCCCAGCCTGTACTGCCTGATCACTGTTTCAGTTTCTGGGAGCAAGGACCTCGCTGTGGCACTGATTCCCCTTGTCACTGTGAAAGTTATTTGCACTAGGGGAGGGTGATCAGGTGCCTGCCTATGAGGACAGGCTGAGAATAAAACAATTCAGGCACTGAATTGTTCTATTTCAAACAATTCAGAACACTGTGGGCTGCACAAGCAGTAGCAGAATCACTGACTGATGAGTAGGTCTCCCAAGCTCACTCTTTGGAAGATGTGATTTGCTCTGGGTGTGCCAGTATGATGTGTGTACCCGAGCAGGAGACTCCACATGGCAGCACAGAGCCCCCGGTGTGTTCCCCCACCTAACAAGCATACTGGCATCACCCTTGCATGAAATGGCTGCAGTGGTGTCCACTGAAAGGCTTCCTTTTCTCTCCAGAGCAGAGAAAACTCTGTTTTGTTCACATCTCTGCTGTGTTGCTGCCCGTTTTTACTGGCTAAGCCTAAATCCTGTGTCACATTTACCCTCATTAGTGTAATCACCGGTTTCCAAGACAGATCAAATCCACACTTGGAGTGTCAGCCCTCCACTGCCCCCTCCTGACATTCCAGGCCCTGTTGTGTGCAGCAGGTGGGACCCCAAGAGCAGGCTAGGTAGCAGGGGAAATTTGGCTGGTAGGGTGTTTACAGTGCCATCATTTCATCTCTGGACCAATCCTTCCTGCAGTTACTGGGTTTCCCCTGATACTCCCCTGATATTCCAGAGCACAGATGTGTTTCCAAATCCACAGCCTTGCACTAAAGATCCCTCCTTTCACAAAACCCCTTTTGGACTTGGGAATGACTCTTCTCTGGTAATTCTATCCCCTGTAAATCAGATGCTTCTGCTCTTGCCCCTCTTTATCCTGGTTACACTCAGACTTCTCAGGTCTAGTTTAGTTGAATCACTTCCTCCCAGGAATCACAAGCTCCTCTCAGGCCAGCTGCTTTTCATTTAGTGCAGGTGGAATCATCAGCCACAGGTGTGTCCTTGTCCTGCTCCTTGGGGGCTGAGGCAGGTTAGGGTCTGCTGCCTATATAACCAGTGCTGGTTACAGTGGTGACTGCTGGTGTGTTGCCGGTCTCACAGCACTTGCTCGTTGCTCTGTTGGAGGTTAAGATGAGCTCAGAACCTCAGAAGAAACATGGTCGTGCTGGTGCTTCTGGGGAAAAAAGGTCTAAGAGGAAGCCTAAGAGAAAGGAAGCATTTTCAATCTACATTTATAAAGTGCTGAAGCAAGTGAGTAAATGTTTCTTTTCTGCTAGAAACTGCTTTATACATAAAGTAACTTCTGCCTGTTGTATGTTAGCACCATAAAGAGTAAGGAAGAAAAATCTGGGTTTCTAGAGAGATGGAGAAAGAAAAAAATGTGTAAGTGCAGGTACAGGAGAGCCCCAGCTGACACTTGGAAGTTGAGGGGGTGGATTCCAGGGGTAGTAGAGATGGATCTAGAGCAGGAAGTGTTTCCTAGAGGGAATGAGCTCGGGTGCTTAGCTCTGCCTGAAGTAATCTCATGGAAGTCAGTACAGTGGAAGCAGCTGCTTCTGGCCCTGTGAATAGGTGTCTGGTGATTTTTGATGGGGAAAAGAGAGCATTTTTGGAAGTGGCCATGCGTTTTCTAAGCCACAGTTGTCAGCATGAGCCCGTAGGTAGGACTTGGAGACTGGAGTATTTCCACCCCTCACAGCCATATTTTTCATGGGGATTGCGAGGAGGCTTCTGCCAGGGCAATCCCAAAGTTCCTGTAGCCTTTTGGGAACCTCTCCTGAGTTTAAACTGGCCCATGACTTTAAAACCTTAGGGTGGCAGCTACAGGTGCTTTTGGGGTTGGAGTGCCCTGTCTGGATGGGGAATGGGGCTCGCACTCCTTACAGGGTGATGGGTGTCTGAGGCTGAGGTGGTGTTTGGTTTCCATCCGGCAGGTGCACCCCGACCTGGCCATCTCCTCCAAGGCCATGAGCATCATGAACTCGTTTGTCAATGACATGTTTGAGCAGCTGGCGGCCGAGGCGTCCCGCCTGGTGCAGTACGGCCACCGCGCCACCCTCACCAGCCGCGAGGTGCAGACGGCGGCGCGGCTGCTGCTGCCCGGGGAGCTGGCCAAGCACGCTGTGTCCGAGGGCACCAAGGCTGTGACCAAGTACACCACCGGCAAGTGACCAGCTGGGCCCGTGGAACCCACAGGAGCTGCTTTGGTCTTCAGCTGAAAAAGCAAAACCTCCTGTTGCCTTTCTGTAAATAAAAAATGCATAGAAATACAGATCCTGTCTTTAGTCTTTGCATTGCAAATTGAGAGGTAGTTTAAGCTGTGGCCGTGGGGATTGTTTGGTAGGGCTGGGAGAATAGCTGCTGTTTGAAAACAACCACATGCAGCTAGGAGCAGGGCCCACAGGGCGTGCCTGGGAGAGCTGGGGTCATTATGGGAAGCACAGTGGGTTCTCTGCAGCTCTCCAAACTCCTTACTATGGCTTTCAGATTCCTGACTCCTAAAAACTTCTGCTGCCTTTGACTTCCCTGCTCTTCTTCAGCTGCTTCCTAACTGTGGTGGCTCTTTCTGCCCAAGTTATCCGTTTATACTGGTCAGAGTAGATGCGATGCTAAATCTCTCTGGGACAACAGGATGAAGTTAGCATGGGGTAAAGAGTTTTTCTAATGTTTATAAACTATTTTCAAAGCTGTTCTTTGTTTGGTGGTTTGTTGTTTTTTTTTTTCTGGTGGGTTGTGGGCATGAAAGTTTTTCCTTGTTAGCTGTTTTGTGTTTTGTTTTTGTCGCTACTCTTGTTTGGTTTGGGTTTTGTTTGTTTTGGTTTTATTTTGTTTTCTTCTGGTGAAAACTTTCTCCTTTTTGGCAGAACCAAAGCAAAATGAGCTTTGCTGACAGGAAAACCAAACTCTTTTAATGACCTTCACAGAGGGTGCCTCATTTTCTAAAATAAAGAAGTTTCTGTTTGTTGTTGGACGCAGTTCAAACCTTTAATTTACAAACCTTTATCCTTGAGGAGGCAATGGAGAGGCATTCCTTACTTTTTACTTGTCCAGAGCCGCTTACTCCCTTTCCAGCAGCTCTCCCAGCTGCGGGGTGTGCAGCCACGCTCTCTGAGGGATGGGGAATGCCGAGGAGCAGCCTGGAGCTGCAGTTCTCCTCCTGCCCTGGAGATGGGTCTCTCTGACTACCAGATCGCAGATCCATTTCTGCGGCAAAGCCCTGCGCTCCCAGCTCGGAGCAGGCTGCCCCGGGGCCGTGCAGCTCCCTGCCCCGGTGCCTCAGGCTGCCTGTGGGCATCAGGTGCTGGTTTACGGTGGAGTGAGTGGCTGCTCCTGCAGATGGCTGGTAGAGCATCGAGCACCGGCTGAGCCCCAGAGGAGTAAGGGTTTAAAGGTGCAAGTGCTTTATTGTCCAATACTCCACTTTTGCATCCTGCTTTGTGTCACAGCCCCCTTTCCCCCCTCCACCCCAACAAAGACTTGAAGAATGCAGTTGGAGACTGGCCTCACATTCCTCTCACTAGATGCCTGCGTCTCCTCAGAGTTGTGACAGGTAGTGCAGATGAGAGACTGAGGGGCAGAAGGAGGAGGTTGCTCTTGGAATGAGGGAGTTCTGCACTGGACCTGCCCACATTGTCCCTTTTACATCTCCCTTATGAGGAGTGGGTTCATCTCTTGCTGTGCAGGGATCCTGTTGCTCGTTTCCCCAAGGTAAGTCCCCCTGAAGCTTCCCTGGGTGCCTGCACAGGATGCCATACAGGAGTGTCTTTTCCTGAGCGCTCACCCCTGTTTAGCTGATGAGCTTTGGTGAGGACCATGCTTGGCTCAGCTGCTTTCAGACTGGGCTTGTGGCTCCTGTGAGATCTGGGTGAAGTTGCTTTTGGGTTCTGCTGCCCACTGGGGATTCACAGGGCACTGAGAACAACTCAGAAGTACCCAGGTTACACTAACAGCAAAACTTGGAGCCTGTACAGATTCTCTTCCAAAGTGTCTTGGGGCTGCCTTGCTGCATGTGAGTCTGTCCAGGCCTGCCTGTGTCTTCACAAGTCTCACAGCAAGTTTTTAGTGCTGCAGTGCTGCAGCACTGTCATGTTGCATGTCCCTGGCCCCATGTCTATGTTCTGACTAAGCTATGCATTTCTGTGGGCTAGAAACAATTAATTTTTTTTCTTTGTCCTTTCTTCAGCCTCTCAAAAAGTGCACTATAGTGCGGAAAGAGCATTCAGGAAAGTATCACCAATACCTGTGTTCTTTTTTCCATTCTGTAAGAGAGCAATGGCTGAAGAGCATGTGGACCTTCTTTCACATGGAGGAGGACCCGGAGGCAGAGCATCCCTGAGGTCTGTGATGAGGGGAGGGAGCTTTTGGCAGAGTGTGCAGACCTGTGTGTGTTCCTCTCCCGTGGTGTGTCCCTTGGCAGCCGTGCTGCCAGGTGGCTGCTCTGGTGCCTCATTAGCCACTGTTCCAAACAGCAGAGGCAGGAGCAGCTCAGCACACGGAGGAAAATGAGCTGGTGATGGATAGCCCTGGTGATACCAAAGCTGTTAAAATATGAACCTCTGATGTACAGCCGGGCTTGCAGCAATGGGCTCTCACCCTCTCTGTGCTCAGCTGCTGGGGTGTGGGGACGGTGCTGGGCCGTGTCCCTTCCCCTCTGTGTTTAGTCTGAGGTTGGCTGTTGTCTCTGAGCGCTGGAACTTGTGGTGGTCTCAGAATCCCTGCGTGGAGGAAAGGAGAGGGGAGATGACCAAAGGGCAGGCAGGCCCTCCCCCACCAGCAGATGCTCTCTTGTCTGAAGCTCTGGCATCCCTGATGCTGCCAGTGCTGTAAAGGGAGCAAGTGTCCACGGCACCCTTGGAGGTGTCTCTGTGTTCTCCCCGGCAAGGGTTGCTACAAATAGTTTGTTTCCTTGGGTTTTTTCTCTCTTTCCATGCTCTGTGTGCTCTGGATTCTTGGATGTAACCAACAATAATGCTCCTTTCTTCATCTCCCCTGCTCAGGATTGTGCTTCGGGGTATGGGAGGTGTTCAGACTAAGTGAAAAAGTAAATCTCATGTTGTAACCATAACTTCCAGAGCTTTATAAAGGGGGTCAGGAGGCACCTTTGTTGTCATCCTTGTCCTCTCCCTGTGTAGCCTTGCATTACCTGGTGCCAAACTGGGGAGAGACAGGAAGACCTGCTGTCTGGTGAGGTGCTTGCTGGCCTGGAGCCCTGGGGGCTCTCGCAGTGCCCCTGGTACCTGGGAGCTGCCCTGGGGCTGGAGGTCACTGGGATGGGGACGAGAGGTGTGTCCTCACACAGGCAATGTGCATCGGCCTGGGCTCAAGACAGCTGCCCGTGGTGCCCTCTGTGGCTGCCGAGGAAGAGGAGGAGGATGCTCCCGTGTGGCCCCATGCAGGGTGTGGGGCTGGAGAAGAGGATGACACGGGCAGAGTGGCCCCATGAGGAATGGCTGCTGCAGGCCACACGCCGTTTTCCCATTAGTGAGTGTTTAGTTCAGCGTTTTAAATAATTGTGTCCTCGGAATGATATTTAAAATCCATTTGGGAGGCAATGAGGCGGGAAAGTGCCTGTGCCATTGTGATGACGCTGCGCAGGCCGTGCCACACATGCATATTACAAACTCGTTACAGGCTCCTTTCCACGCATGCTGCTCCCCCCCACAACCTCCTTCTGAGGCTCTGAATGCATCTCCCTCACCACGGCTGCAGTGCCTGGCCCTATGGAGACATTCATTTGACAAGATAGGCATGGTGTCCTCTGGGATGAGAGATAAGGCACAGCCAGGTCGTGGCAGTTGGGTGCTGTCCATGGGAGTAGAGGTGTGTGGGGCATGTGTGGTGATGGACTCTTGTTCAGGTGTCCTGGCCTTCGCCTGTGGTCACTTTCTGACCAGCCCTTGGACTTGTGTTACTGCAGGTTTGTGACCCTGAAGCCCCAGGGCTTTCAGCTGCTGAGCTCTGGGCACTGTTGGAGGAGTCATGTCAGCTCTTCTAGGCTGGCTCTGAAGCTGAGGACAAGCCTGTGCTCCTGAATGTCTGTGGGAGATGCACGAGCTGGAGGGTGTGAGGGAGCTGATGGAGGAGCAGCAGCATCAGCAGCAGTTCTGTGGGTGCTGGTCAGTGCCCTTGCTGTTCTTTCTGTTCTTCTCTGACTGCTGTGTGGGCACCCTCTGCTGTCCCCTCAAGCCACACAAGATAGAAATCCTGTGTGAGAGGACAAGGCTCCTGGTACCACTTTATCCTTGTGCTGCTGGCCTTGGTGGCGTGAGTAGTATTCAGTCCTTATCCTGTTCTTCCTGATCATACCCAGGCCCTCCTAGCCAGGGTCCCTGCTGTGGGTTTTCTCAGTGCTACCTTGTGACCAAACATTAGTGGGGTGAGGATGAAAGCCCCAGGTGTACTTAAGGACATGCTGGATTCTGACATTGCTGTCTCTTGCCCACTGACCCAGCTGGCTGCTCTTCTGGATAGGAAGTGGATGGCTCTGACACCCTTTTCTCTGCCTGCAGCTGAGGGCCCTCCGTGCCCTCAGTGTCCCTGTGGACTTTCCTACTTGGCATGTGTGGGTTCTGGGCTTGGAGATGCTGAATGTGGCTGCGTGTGTTTTGTGGGTGTGATTTTTTTTTTTTTAATTATTTGTGGGTTTTTGTTTGTAGTTTTGGGTTGGTTGGTTTGCTTGAAGTGGTTTAAGGTATATTTTTTGGTGTTAGCCATGGGAATGGGAGAAAATGTCCAGGGTAGCTGGTGAAGTCAGGAACGTGCAGACCCAGGTCTGTGAAATGCTGAATGTGAAGACATTGCCTGCCTCAGCCAGTGTGCAGGGGGCAATGGGGTGGGGGACACCTGCAGTCAGGGCCTTTCCTGGATGGCCTTCGGTGCATGAGTAGTGCTGAGTGTGAGGGGTTAGTTTGGGATTCTGTTCCCAAGCCTGTAGCTGGGGAGAATGATGGCATTGGTTCCAGTGGTAGGAGCAGCATGAGTTGTAAAGATAGATTAGAGAGGAACTAAGAGTTCTTAGTTTCTCCTTTTCCTCATCTCTTAGGGAATCCAGACTTCCTGTACTCAAAGTTCCCCAAGCCAGGGCTGTTGCTCTGAGCCCCTCACCTGGCTGGAGGAGACTCTCTGAAGCGTGGATGTGGATTCCACAGTGTAGCTGCAGTTACAGCCACTGCATCCTCCAGGAGAGCAATGTGCTCCAGGCCAGCACCAGGGGCATGCTGCAGGTGCTCATTGGCACAGAGCATCTGTGCTGTGGCAGGGGGAATGTTCAGCATGATCCCAGTCCTGGGGCAGCACTGGTTCATTGACCTTCTTCAGCTCCAAGGTTCTCACATAACCGTTTTCTCTTCTCTGGAAACAGCTGCCAAAAGGGGCACAAGCAAAGTCTGGCTCCCTGTTCGATCAGCACCTCCAGCCACACCACGAAGAACTTGATCCCAGTTTGGGACCAGTGTGGCAGGATAACCTGTGTTGTACGAGCTGCTTTTCTCAGGGCTCACCTCTCTGCCCCTCTGTATCTGCCCAGCCCTGTGGGCAGCCAGCCTTGCTGCCCTGGGAAGGGGCTCATTCCCAGAGCAGTGTGTGGTACCTGTGAGGGCCTTTTGGTCCCTGTGGAGTTCCCCGTGGGGAAGAGCCCTGTCCTTAGTCCTTTATGACTTCTGGCACTGAGTCTGATCCAGGCCTTTCCCAAGCTCCCCCTCACCCACCTACCTCCCTGCTGTGGTTGCCCCCACCTTGCTCTGCCTCTCTCAGTGGGAGTGCCCTGTGGAACAGGGGCCTTTGCAGAGCAAACAAGCACAAAGAAAGTGTTTCCAGGCTGCCTGCCACCCCTGTCCTGGTCCTGGTCTGTGCTGGTGATTGCACCTAGCAGCTGAAAGCAAGCTCTTGGAAGAAGGGGAGGTGGTGATGAGGAGCTGCCAAGCCAGGCTATTTATACTGGGTGATTCAGGCCTGTGCCCGAGTCCAGCCAGATGCAGGGGAGCTGGAACCCAGGAGCAACCTGCAAAGGAGAAATCCTTGAACAAGAGGCTCTTTGCTGCAGTAGCTCATTTACTGTTGGCTCAGACTTCTCAGGTTGGTTACCTGTGATGGACTGCCCCTTCCCTCCGCGCTCTGCCACACAGCGCTTGCTGCAGCCGGCGCAGTGGAAGCATTCTCACAGTGTGAGGCCCCAGCACAGGGAGCACAGGCTGAGCCCAGATGCCTGGGGACAGCAGCACAGCCGCCTGCAGCCGCTGGAGTGCCGGGATCTGCTGCTCCAGAATGCACTCTTCACTGGAGACCTGGACATGCTCCAGAAGTACTTCACCACGGGCGCAGCTGTCAATCTCATCATTGAGACCAGGGGCGAGGTGCTGCGCTGGACTAGCAGCAAACGTGGTGGGTATGAGGGACTGGACATGGGGGGGATGGAAAATGCCCAGGGTGGGGTCCAAAGATAGGGCTCAGGAGCCTGAGAAAAATGTTGAAAGGAATCCCCCAGTGGTGGAAAAAGGGTTGAGGGAAAAAGGAGTTGGGAAGAACAGCTTTAGTGTGAGGGAGTTTCCAAGGCTGTACAACAAATAGTAGCAGGTTTGTTGAAGGTGGGATGAGGCAGATTTACTGGGAAGTAATGAGAATAGGGCCCCTGAAAGAGTTACTGGAGAAGCACATCCTCAGGACTGTCATGTTAGAGATTGCTGGGATGGATGTGAAATATGAGTGAGGTAGGAGCATGCATGGGTGAAAATGCATCAGAATGCTGTTCTGTTTCATGAGATAGGTTTGACAAGGGGAGCAGAATTCCAGTCTACAAGAAAGATGGTGGAAGCAAAGGTTTCTCAGTGACAGGAGGTAGGAGCTGATCATTCTTGGTGTTTCTTTCCATCTGTACATCTCACTGTACCTGTACCAGGCACATCTTGGGGCTACCACACGTTTCCACACTCTGGGGTCCCTTTAACTCACCTTCTCATCAACATCATCTATGAGCTTCTCAGTAAGCAATGCAGCTGGTGTGCTGAAGGGAGAGGTGTGCTGGCCAGCCTGGGTGTGCCCTTGTTCTTGCTGCTGTCAATTAGTGATGTGGTGCAGGCAGACCCCCAGAATTAAGGAGCATCAAGTGGGGAAGGCCCTTAACTCTACACCCTCCTCTACAGAAGGCTGGTGGCAAAAGCCACTCATAGCAGAATGGAAGAGCTGCTGATGAAGCTGCTTTCCCAGAGGAGCAGGCCAAGTGTCCTGGTGCCCAGCCAGACCAACAGCGTTTTATGGGATCCCCTCCAGCAAAAGTCAAATGGGGTGCGTGGGCTTGCAGATGCACGTGCTGCTACTTGTGAGTGGTGAAGATTATTTACTGAGTTGCAAGATTTGTACAACCCAAGTTTTGAATTGTTACAATCTACTTGGGAGTGAAATCACTAAAGGTATTACCCATTGTGTAACTGAGACCATTTGTCAGTAAAATAGGAACTGGGTGTTGTAACTCCTGTGTCATGCCAAGCTGGCAGACACGGGCACCCAGTCTCTCTGCTGGTAAAGGTCTGAGCCCCACAGAGAATGGAACAGACAGTGTAAAACAACCTCACGCAGAAATTTCTCTAATCAAAGTTTCAAGATATGAAAAACCCAACCAAACAAGATCATTCATCAAGCACAGTGCAAAAATGTGCTGCCAAATTTATCAGATGAGAATACAGAACAAAAACCAAAACAAACCTTCATGCTACCCCAAGACTTGTCTCTCTGTCTCACTGACCGTGTTGGGATAGGTTCTCAGAACTGACTCAGTGACCTTAACAGTAGGTTCTAGTGACCTTGTCTTTCCCAGATCACCTTGTTGGTATTTTAAGGTGTCCAGAGGAATTGTAGACTGTCTGGTGTCACTGATATTTACACAGCTTTCTGCCTTCCTGGTGCATGACTGGGAACATCAAACTCTCATGGGATACCTGCTTATATCCTTGGGTAAATAGAGGGTCCCATCAGGTGAGAACATCTGCCAGGGGCTTCCCTTTCTTTGCACTTTTGCAGGCTATGTTTTAGTTAGACAAGGTGAAGTCTGCACAGGCAGAGCAAACTGGATACTGTCAGCATAGAACTTGCTCATTTATTTTCATTACTGAGAGGGGTAAAGTCCCCTGGTAATTGTTGCTTGGTGGTCTATTGGGGTCACTTAACTGGTGTTTAGATGCATGATCTGAGTGGTTCCGTGATACAAAAATAAACTGAGCACCACCAGCTTTCTATGCGGCGAGACACGTTCTCTGGATCACATGGTGTGCACAGTGTGAACACTGCGAATGCCACGTGAGCCAGGCACGCTCCTCTGTGGCCAAGGTGGGCGGGCTGGCTGCAGGCAGCCAGGTGGGATCAGGAAATCACCATCTCAGGTGACAGGACTGCAGTGAGCAACTGAGTCAGGGGAGTGTGTCAGGCCTGGAAGGAAACACTGAAGCTATGCAGGAGCTCTGTGCAAGGTTGGATATCAAGAAAAAGGAGAAAGTGGGGAAGGTCTAAAGGATAATTCCCTCCAATTTTTTCCATCCTTGTACCTGTTTCTACCACTTCTTTGGCTTTGATTAAAAAGATCTGTCCTGTAGCTTCTTTAAAAACCTCCGTAGTGCCAATGGCTCAGGTGCAACTGCTAAATGGGTGTGCAGTGCTGTGTGTGGAGCCAAGGGGTGAACAAAGGTGTGGAGATGTGTGGAGCTGCTGGAGTCATGCTGCTGTGGTCTGGGCAGCACTGGGCAACACGCAGAGTAGGCATGAAATCATTTCCCTCCCTATTGTCTCAGTGATGTCCCATCCCCATTCCTACACTTCAAGCTCCCCTGCCCCTCCTGAGGATTTTCCCTTCACAGCAGGGCACTGCTGAGGTGCTGCTGCCTGTGTGGAGAGCCTTTATCAGCCCCTTGGCCCCAGCATTTGGTCACAAGGTTTCCCAGAATAGAACAGCTGAGACTTGAGCTGTGCCCAGCCTGAGCCAAAGAGAGGGGTGTGATTGTTTCCCCTCCCTGTGGAACACCCTGGGCTGGCAGGCAGGCTCTCAGCCCAAACACGGGCTGCTGGTGGGGCTGTGCCTGGGAGCCTGCCTGGGGTACACCAGCAGGTCCTGTGCTGGTCTCTGAGGCGGCTCTGGTGGGTTGTTATGGGCAGCATCACAGGCAGAAGAGAGGAGAGCCAGGAGCCCATCCGCACACAGCAGGCGGACGGCCCTGCCCAGGTGTTCTGGCAGGCCCTGCTGGCCGGGGATCACGGCACTGTAGCCGAGATCCTCGGAGATCCTCGGAACAAGCTGAGCCCCAATGCTGTGTTTGACACCAGTGACCTGGAGGAGTGGAAGAACTACCGCTTCAACCCCCGCGGGCTGAGTATGGGGAGCAGTGGGGCTCAGCTGGGACATGTGCTGGGCATGCCTGTGCCTGGGGCTGTGTTACGGGTGCTGCTTGGGCTGCACAGGAGTGGGGATGGGAACAGGAGCATGGGGATGTGGTCAGCTTCTCCTGCGTTCCTTGTGGAAGGGAATTCCTGTTTCTGAGAGCACAGGGTGCATCCAGGAAACCTGGTCTCTCTCAGAGGGATTGTCTTAAGTGCTTGGGAACTGCTGTGTGTGCAGCCTGCACTGTGCTGCCACCTCCCACTGTGGGTTGTGCCAGACTGTCACAACATGAGTTACATCCTGGAGATGATTCAGTTTGAACGTGGCCCTGGAAAACATAGATGACCACATACTGCTTCTGCAAGACGGAGCTGAGAGGATGCACTGTGGAACATGCCATGCGGTCTGGGATGTCTTCCAGCTCAGTCTGGGTAGGCAGCAAGAAGCACAGTTTAAGGAGTTTTCTTACTGTAGTCTGCTAGCCAGCAGACTGCACCAGCTCGGTGATGGTTTGTGTGGGGTCAGCATCTTTGAGAGAAGGCACATTTCAGCCCCTTGCTCTCTCCTAGGCCCCAGATGTCCATCTCTGCTGTAGCTTGATGTCTGCACCCTGCTCAGGGCTTGTTTGAGTCCCCTGTGTGTGTGGCTGTGGGCTCTGACACCTCTCTTACTGCCCTGTTCCTTGTGTTTGGCCCAGCCACCTCGCTGCCATCAGCCCTGCTCGTGCCCCAAACGCTTCGTCCGCTGCGCTCCTGACAGCAGAAACCCCACGTACCCACCTGAGCCACAGCTGAAGGGCACACTGCCCAGAGCAGCCTCTGCTGCGGGCTGCTGCTCCCTGCAGCTCCCTGTCTGCATGGCCTGAGAGCTGTCCAGGGAGCTCTGCAGGGATCTTGAGGGGAATCACGAGTCTCTCTGGGGGATGTACATCAGGTACCTCAAGGAAAAGGGCAGGTCTTTGTGCACCGCGGCTGGATGCGTTTCCCTGACCCCTCTTCCCCTGCAGGGCTGTGGTCGCTGAGCTACGAGCAGGAGCTCACCACGCCGCTGCACATCACGGCCAGCCGGGGCTACACGGACTGCCTGCGGCTGCTGCTGCTCCGCGGCGCCGCCGTGGACTTGGCTCCGGGGGGCTCGACCGCCCTGCACGCGGCGTGCGCGGCGGGCAGCGCCGGCTGTGTGCGCCTGCTGCTCGGCGCCGGAGCCGACCCCGACGCCGTCTCTGAGGACGGCTACAGGCCCCTGCACCTCTGCAAGAGCTCGGACTCCATCGAGTGAGTTCAATGGGGGGGCACAGCCAGCCTCCCTCCCCCTCAAGCCTAATCCCATGTAGGAGGGTCCCTCCTCATCCCTGAGGGTGGGTTGGTGGGTGCAGAATGGGGGCGGTGTTGGTGCCTGTTCCTGGACCAGGATCACCTCTGAGGTCAGACAGGTGACTGCAAGCTCGTGTCCTTAGCAGATGCAGCTGAGGAAGGTGTTCACGGTGATGTTCAGGGCGCTCCTGTGCAGACACACCGCGAGCAGGCATCAGGTGTGACAACACTTCAAGAGGTCTGCGCAGAGCTAGCTGATGTTGGGGTGGCAGTATCTCTGCTCACCAGTCATCCTGGCTTAAAACCACTGCTCCAGGGCGTGAGGAGCAGGGATTTTGGGGCTCTGGGGAAAAGCTGTGGGATAGTACAGATGTGAGGGATGGGAGGTGGAGATGAGGAATGGTCACCAAGTCACCTTGGCCCTCACAGGTGTGTCCGGCAGCTGCTGCAGCACGGTGCCAGTGTGAACAGTCAGACGGAGGAGGAGAACGACACAGCGCTGCACGTGGCGGCACGGCACGGCCTGGCAGAGCACGTCCAGCTGCTTCTGCACCACGGGGCTCAGCTGGAGGTACAGAACAAGGAGGGGCAAACGCCGCTGAACGCTGCCTGTGCTCAGCGCCATCAGCCCCAGGACATGGACCGCTACTACCGGGTCTGCCAGCTGCTGGTGGAGGGCGGTGCCAGTATCAACGCCGCGGACCGGGACCGGCAGCACCCGCTCCACCTGGCCTGCAAGAACGCCAATGCTCAAATCGCAGAGCTACTGCTGGCCCGGGGCGCCAACGTCAATGTCATGAACTACGGCGGCAACACGGCCCTGCACAACATCCTGCAGGTGGCTGCCTACAGGCTGGAGCATCGCCCGGAGCTCGTGGTGCGAGCGCTGCTCAACCACGGAGCCGTCCGCGTCTGGCCAGGCTCCCTCCTCAAGGTGGGGCTCCGGCGGTGCCGGGACTGCGGTGGGAGGGGAAGGCTGTGAACAACATCAGGGCCCCCGTGGGCCTTCCTGGCACAGCAGGGCTTGTTCCATGGCAGCCTGTTCGCTGTCCTGCCCCGCTCTGCCCAGGGCCTGGGGAGGGAGAACTGGTATTATTGGTGTGGGAATCCCTGACGTGTTCTCCTGGGGTGTGTTTTGCTGTAGGACTCTCCTGCTTCTGTCTGCTGAGCTGTGTGGACAGTACTCACCCTGTTTCCGTAATTACTTGCTCTGGAAAGTGTTGGTCCTTTTCCTCTGGAGATGTTTCTTCTCAGGGGCACACCCTCCAGCTCCTGCTGTCTCTGCAAGACACCAGCAGACAAAGGGTTAATTTCCTGTCTTAATTCCTGAGCAGTGCAATAATTACCCAGCCCGGAGATCAGCAGATTGCTCTCCCCTTTGGGAAAATACAGGAAAATCAACAATTAACACTAATTAATCTCCTATTAACGCCAGATAATGAGGATCACTGGTACAGCCAGAATAGACTCTGACAGCCACTGCTGGCCTGGGCCATGGGGAGTGGCAGCCCAGAGCCAGGGAAATCTCAGAGCCAGGCTTTGCCTGGTGGGGAGTGCTCCAAAGGCTGCACTGTTGCAGTACCTGGCATTGCTGTGTCACCTGCACCCATGCAAATGTGGGACACGCCAGAGACCTTGTACAAATACCTGTGAAGTCTTCTGGGGTTCTGTGCCACCCTTGACATGGGCACAGCTCTGCTTTAGACACAGGTACAGGTGTCTCTGCACAAACAGGCACTATCCTGCATCCCTGAGACCCTGGTGTGGCCCTCAGCAGAGGCCTAGGGTGCTCTGGCTGATCATAAAATGAATGCCAGTCCCTGCCCTGGAATGGCTGATGCTCTGACTACTGAAATGTGAGGGGAGGAGCCTGGTGTAAAGCAGAGTGTTGGTGTTTATGAACTACTTGCAGCAGTGAAGCTGATGGAGATCATCATCCCAGCTATGTACGATGGGTCCCTGTGCCTTAGGAGAAGCTGTGGGGGCCCAGTTGTGCTGAAGGCAGCCATGCTGTGCATGCTGAGTGATGGCTCAGTCCTCCTCTTTGCAAGGAGGGATGCTCTGGTGCTTCATACCTACAGTGGTTTTTCTCTCCTGGGTCAGCATGAGGGAAGGACAGGAGTTCACCAGATTTACCACATCTGGGTTGAGCAGTACTTTAAGATGTGACAGTGGGGCTTGCAGGATCTTGCCCAATGATGGTGATCACCTGCTCTTGATGCCTTAAGTTTTAGCTTTCATATTTTCCAGATTCTGTACTGCATTGGTATGTAACTCTGAGCTTCATATAGTGTAAGTTCTCCTCACAGCTCAGTCAGACAAAACAATCCTTTTCCAGCCTGAGAACCAAGGACACTGTTACAGTTTCAGGCCCAAAAAGTATAAAGAACAGCCAATTGAGGAGAGCAATCTGGCAGGATGGGACTTCATAACCTGAAGCTGTAATTGGACAATTAACCCCAATACATAAATGGAACAAACTTACAGAAATGTGAAAACGTGTGATCTCTTGTCCATCTTGGGTCCATCTTGAGTGGAGCCACAGCCAAGCTCTTGTACCGCCCAAGGTGTATCCTTTGAAGGCCTTTTAATAAATACCTGCTTTATTCCTTCAACGCTGTCTAGCCTCTGTTCTAGGCAGCCCCTCAGGGCATCACTCTCTCCCTGGCCAGGTGCTGCGGTACTGCCACTCCTGCCCACGTGTCATCGAGGCCCTGGTGAACAGCTACACCCACGTGCGTGTCTCTGAGGACTGGGTGGATGCAGTTCCAGTGGAGGTTGTACAGGTAAGGGGACAAATGCTGACTGCTGGCTGAAGAGCAGTGCTCAGGTTCTGCTAGGTTGCCAGGGACATCTGGGCCTGGAAGGCGTTGGGCAGAGCTGGGGCTGGCCGTGCGGGATTGCAGGACACAGGGATGATGTGTTGGGGACAGGGAGGATGGTCCATAGTGAGGGTGTCTGGTTCTACCTGTGGTCCCAGGGTGATGTCTCCACCTTTGCGTGCCTCTGGTCCTTTCTTCTCTCTGTAGAAATACCCCTGTTTCTACCAGTCACTTTTCTCCCTGGGGCACAGACCTCGCTCCTTGCAGCACCTGGCTCGCTGTGCTCTCAGGACCCTCCTGGAGGGCCGGCTGCTTCTGGTCCTGTCCCAGCTCCATCTGCCAAGTGCCCTGCACCAGTTCCTGCTGCTCGGCTTCGAGGATGTTCTCTACTAGGGGTGGCAGTTCCAGTCCTGCTGTGCCTTTCTGGGCAGATGTTCCATCCCTGCCAATGCACTCTGCTTTCCCAGCTGCCTCCTTTCCCTCACCCCGCTCCCACGGGGCCACATCAGGCCCCTGTGCCAAGCCTGTTGCTGTGTCCTGGTCCAAACCAGCCTTGTGCTCTGCATCATGCATCTGTTTTGGAGCATTCTGTTTGTCCATGTTCATCTGGAGAGACTCCAGACTAACAAAAGGAGGTATGGGAATTAGGGCATTTTGTGGTACAAGAGCAAAGACACTGCGTGGATCACAGGCTTAGTAGCAGATATCAGTTTTCCTATCCCAAATACTCTAGACTGTACTAGGCAGCTCTGGTGCCCTGGATGATTGCTGTGATCCTGTCTTTAGTCAAGTTGCTTAGTCTGTACCCAAAGAAGTTTGGAATAAATGCTGTTCTTTATACCTATCTGAGCATGACTTCTACATTTCTTTGAAGGCTGTCCTGACAGAGCTCAGCTGGCATGCCATGGGTGGTGGCACTCACCTGCTTCTCAGAGGGAGATGTGTGGTGCTGTTCCAATCCAAGCCCTTTTGCAATGTCTGGATTACCTGGCTCAGGATGGCCGTACCTCGCTGGGTGAGGAGAGAGGGGCCCTGGGGTGCTGCTCCCTGGGCAGAGAGTTCAGCACACAGAGCACTGTGCAGGGTCACACTGCAGCCTGGGCTGCACCGCACCCCGCAAGGTAAAGGGAAATGTTTTATCCTGAGGCTTCAAGACACACTTGTAAAGAAAAGGAAGCACTATCCATCCTTTAAAGATCTGCTGTAAGCAAACTCCATTTCTGCTCTGGCTCAAGGAGTACCTTGAGCACCACAGCTGTGGCTGCACAGGTAGCCAGGGCAGCAGACCATGGGTCCCTCCTCTTGCTGCACTCGTTCTGCCTGATCACAGCCACAGGAGAACTCTGCAACAAGCAGCTCTGACGACAAAGCTGTGTGGCAGACCCAGTGGTGCTGTGTGTCCCTGCCTGTCTGGGCACACGGCCGTGGCTCTGTGCCCTCAGTTATTGTCACGCCCTGCTGCTCTGAGGAGGTGAGCCCAAAATCGCACTGAGGGGTTGATCGTGCTGCTCCTAATGTGCCTGCACTGCTGATGTGCCACAGCAGGAGTGCTGACAGGTACGAGAGGGACGTGTTCATGTGCTAAAGGTGCACACAAGGTGCCTCATGCCTGCCTTCGTGTTGGTACTATTGCAGCACAGAGATGGTGTATCTCAGGAAAGTTTAACGATGTGGGTTATGACATACAGAGGTAGAGAGGTGTTGAGGTGATCACAACAGTCTGCAAAACTGGGATGAAGTGTACAGGGGAGCCAAAGTTTTTAAAATACATGGACGACGGCCTGCCCTCTCACCCATGGACCAGTAGTGCATTTGCCTGGCACCAGTGTAGGAATGGAGTCTGAAGTTAACTCCTTCCTGCTGGCTGAACTGGCCTGTCTGCTCATGTGATCTGTTTATGTGATCAGGGCCAGGGATCTTGTTCCCAAAGCCTAATCACCACTTTAGAGAGTTCGTTTTCAGCCAGATGCTGTCTGTGAGTGAAGGAGGAACAGAAGGAGGAAGGTCTGTCCTTTTCGGTGGCAGCACAATCTGGGATTGCCTTGGCCTGAGCTGGTGTCCCGGTGTGAGGCAGCTGCAGAGCAGCACGCCTGGACAGGTCCAGCACCCTTCTCTCCAACACCTTCCCTATGCCTGCAGTAACCTGTGCTCGGTAATGCATGCTCAGCCATTATATCTCCGTAAAACAGGGAAGGCTGGAATTTAATAGTTTGCTTTATTTGGTAGTTACATTTGACTGTTAGGCTTATAGCTGTTTGCTGGGTCTTGCTGGTTGCTTTTGCCAGTTCTGAGGCTGCTGTGCACAGGCTGATGAGGGCAGCTCCAGCTCTTCCAGTGGGAAGAGGTGAACCCACAGGGTCTGGTTTCTGCAAATGCAGGAGCAGATGGAGCTCTAGGACATCCTGGTCCTTCCTGGACAAAGGCCTTGTGGCGCAGACAGGCACCTGCTGCAACAAAGGACCCGAGGGGGTCTGCAGGTACATTTCCAGGGCTCCTCTCAGAGCCACCAGATATGCAGACAGACCATCCTAGTCTGCCTGGGAGGGCTGAGGTCAGGTGGGTGGCTGAGAGGAACAGGTCATCCCTGGCCACACATCTTCAGAAACTGAATTTTGTCTGTGGTCCTACCAAAATTGAAAGGGCACAAGTTCATTGGGCATAAAGATACCACTGGGTTACTGCCTTCAAGGAATGTGAGGCTGGTAGGAAGAAGGGAGAACCTTTTACAGCACGACCATGGCAACTGGTGGGGAGAAAAGTAAACCAGATCAAACCACTCCAATCCACCAGTAAAGCTTCTGGGAACTCCAGCCATTTGGCAAATGGAAACAATCAGAAAGGTTCAAGCTAAGATGCAGAGTGAGTGCAAATGCTCTGACTTCAACTCAGTTATGCTAATTGATTGGCAACTGATTTTCAAAAACACTTACAAGAACAGATTTTAAAAGATGTAATGTTCCAGAGGTCATTCTGGCAATTTAATGAGCTTTGCTATTTTCTCAGGTTTCTGTAGGGGAAGTTCCTAATGCAGCATTGGATGTACTTGGGGGGAAGTTTGCCAGGGAAATTTACCCATCGTGAGAGGGAGGGCTGTGGTCTCCACTGAGAACACTGAACATCGGGGGGTTGTTAGCACAGGGGCCCGTGGTTCTGGTGTGTTTTTAGCAGCTGCTGCGGGCACAGGCAGCTGCTGGTCGATTCTGTGTCCTGGGTTTGTTGGGAATGTCCCTTGGGCACAGGCTGGTGCTCCTGCTTCAGCACCCACCTGGGTTTGTCAGCAGAGCAGTCATGGCAAGATGCTCTCTTAGGAGTGGCTGGAGCGATGTGAGTCTGCTGTTGCATTCTCAGTGCAGCCACTCGAGGGACGTGCTCTGAGAGAGTCATCCCAGTTCTAGACAGAAGTTTCCATCCCAGCTGCAGCCACTGGATCCTGCTTTGACCCTCCCTGTGCAGCCAAAGCCCTGCCCATCCCTGGTATCCCCTTCTGACAGACAACCAGCACTCTCTGCAGGCCTCCCAGCCTCAAGCACCTGCTTGACTCTCACTCGATTTTTGCTGTTCCTCAGTAAAGAGCATGAGAGGCCATAATGGGGGTTTACAGTAAGGTACTTACAGGCGAAGCAAGTAGAGAAAAGCTCTTTCCCAGCATGTCTCTCCCCACCCTGAGTTGTAACCTGCTTCTTAGGCAGTTTTGAGTCAAAAAGACATCTTGGTATTTTTTGGTTGTGGAGGAATTTTTAATTTTTTTTTTCTGCCATAAATTTGACCAGTTAGTTTTTGGACCTGTGTATATTTGAGCATTCTGATGCCCTTGTGAAAAGGAGAGAAGAATTGCACAGTGCCATGATCACCTCCTTCTATTTCTGTTTCTGCTGTCACTGTCGTGTTTCATTTGATGCCATGTAAGAGTACATGGGCAACAATCATCTGTTTCTTTTCATCATATAATTTTAAACTATGTAGCTCTCTATTTCTCTCCTTATTTGGGCTGGAATTGTGTTCAGCTGTGCTGCTCCTGCTGGAAGCTGTCACCCAGCCCTGACTCCACACAGGGTTTCCCTGGGCCTTTCCTCGTTGCAGTGCATCCCTGGAGATGGAGGGAGGACAGCACTGGAACGGGGCTGTGCTGTGATTGTGTGAGGGTGGTTCTGTTGTGGACATGCACACAAATGCTCAGGATTTGTGGATTTGTATTTGATGTGATTTGGCCATTTGCACAGCCCAGGAGGAGGCCTGAGCAGCGATGGGCTCTGGTCAGCGTGATCTGCTCAGAGCGCAGACGCTGCAACCTCAAATGTTTTCCAGACTTGCTAAATCCCTGATTTCAAATGAAGCCCCATTCTTCTTACTTATTTACTGCATCTTACACTTCAATGTAGCCAACCAGGCTGCTCATGAACCTGGTGTTTCCAGCAACCCAGATGAGGCTGTCTTGAGCAAGTGCCACCTGTTACTCTTACCATCCCTACAATTCATTTCTATCCATTCCAATAATTTTATCAGCAATTATTTTTTATTTCTCCCTGATTGCTAATAGTATAAGGCATTGATATGTGAAGAGAATAGAGCTAGAGATACACCTGTCAAACGGCTGTGTAAGATATGTCTCCTCAGCCACCAATTTCTTTTGGATTTGTTAATACTGACGACACTAACTGCAGCGTACAGCTGATTTTTCTTATTAGAATGCCATGCAGAACTTAGTCATATGACTTACAGGTTTTTAAGCATGGCCCATCTCTCTCATTAGCTCTATCAAACTTGTAGGTTTACAAAAAAGTTACATAAAATCACTTGAAAGTACCTCTTTCAAATTACATTAAGTGGGGTTCTAGTTTTTACTAACTTACCCGGGACATTCTTTGTCTGCTTGTATGTGATTGCTTGGGAGGTATGTTGAACTAACTGCTGTGTAGTTTCTAGGATATCCATGTGAACATATTTAAATACTGGCAAGACATTGGTATTTTCCCCCCAGTAATCTTAAGTTCCCCTGTGTGCCATGATTTGTTATAAAGAAAAAAAAATAAATGGTTCAGTGAACTCATTAGCCAATTAAATACTCTTGGATGTAAGCTCTTCTCCTGCACATTATAAAAATTGTTACTTACACAGTTTAGCATCTTGCTTAATTACTGATGGAATAGAAAGTATTTCATTACCACTGTAAAATATGAATATTGCACATAGTTGTTTTAAATGCAGAGCAGAAATATTTACTGATTTATTGGTTTTCATTATGCAGGATGTGTGCTGCACACAGACACCTGGGGCAGGTGCCCAGGGCCTGCAGCCCCCTGGGCTTTCTGCAGGCAGCCGGCCCTGGGCTGATGTTTTGGGAGGTTTGAGAGCAGAGGGGCAGAGCAGCACCGTGAGAGGTGATGGGCTGCACTGGGGGCTGTGCAGAGGAGGGGGCTGCACACACCGAGGCTGCTCCTCCGAGTCCTGTGTGTGGGTGTGTGTGCCTGTTCTCAGTTCAGGGGCCACAGGGCAAGAGGGGCTGAGAGCCCCTCCCAAAGAGTGCCAGGGACCCCTTCACTGTCCCCTGGCACCCACTGCTGGACCCTGCTGTGCCCTCCTGCTCAGCCTCCCTGCAGGGTTCACCCAGCACTGCCAGGCCTTCCGAGTGCCACTTGGAGGTAAAACCAGATCCAGGGGCTGGAAATTGAAGCTGGGCAAACACATATTAGAAATTAGACATTTTTAATAGCAAGGGCAATCAATCTTCTAGTTAATTGCATCTTAGAACAGGCTATCATGATGGATGTAGATGTAGATGTCAGGGTTATTTTTGAATCACGTGAGGATCTGCCCTAGCCCTGACCAGGGTTCATCTGCATGGTCCTCAGCCTGGCCCCAAAGAGATCAGGCTGGTTAATACAGATCCGTGAACCTTCACTGGGCTGCCACAGCTGCTGTCACCACTGAGACTGTGTTTGGCCCCAGGATATTAAGTTCCAGTTTCCCTTCTCAGCACTGCTAACTCCATCCACACCTCATTGACAGCTCTGACTAAACCCGAGTTCCCTTCATTGTGACCCCACTGGTCTATACTGGTTCTATCAGCTTCCTTGCTCTGAATGTGCTGCCTCCAGGTTTCTGAGAAAGACGTTCTGAAATAAATGGGGGTGCTGCTTTTGTTATTTAAATATTTGCTCTTACACCACTGCTCTCACAAGGTTTAGCTCTCACGTCTCGGCTGTCTGGCAGCACCAAGGATGTTTCACTGGAGCGGGATGGGCGGCGGTCGGGAGTTCCGTGGGACGCCAGGGCTGGATGTGAGCCACAAAGGCAAATCCCACTGAAGGGTTTCCCCGGGGTGCCTCCGTACCCCAGGGGTGCTTCGGGTGTTGTGGCACTGAACGGGGTCTGGCACACCCCCACGGGCTCTGCAGTCCCGGGGATCGATGCCTTCGGGACAGAGGGAGCAGCAGCAGCGCGGGTCCTGGGGTTGAACAGAGGTGGTTTATTCAGCGCATGGTGGATCTAAGACGATTATCAGCCATGTGCAGAGGGCTTTTATACACACAGAAGGCAGAAGGGGTCGGGGTCAGGGTGATTACCCAATGAGGGCAAAGCACGGAAGGGGAATTCGGGGACACAGCGCAGGTATATGCTAATGAATTGGCAAGGAAAGGATTGCAACACCTGGGTTGGACCAAAAACTGGGGAAAAACAGGGATATGCTGGGTTGAACCATAAAATGAAAGTATAAATGGATAAATATGACCTAAAAAGCACGCTGCAACATCTCACCCTTTCCCCAGGACACGAACACCTCAGGGGGTGCCCGGCAACCCTGGCTGTGATTCCCCCTGAGGAGGCACTGCAAGGTGCCCTGACTCGGGGCAGGAGGAACATCAGTGTCCACCCCAAGCTGTGACCCCCCGCAGCAACACAGCCCCCCTAAGCAGAGCCTTCCTGGGCTCATGCTGGGGGCTTCTGGTCTTTCTTTGTGAGGAGCATGACCCCAAACACTTCTGTTTCCCTGGAGAGGTGCTGCAGCGGGTGCTGGTGCTCCACAGGTGAACCCTGGGGGTGCAGACCCCTTTGGGACCCCTTTGGCACTCCTTTGGCACCCCTTTGCACACCGGTGCTCCTGGGGCTGTCAGCCCCGCTCTGTTCTCCGGCTCTTTGCCACGTGTCAGCAGCGTCACCTGCGGCTGCTTACCAGGGGTGAGTGCTTCAGGTCGCTAAAAGAATCACCAGAAAAGGCATCAATAAAAGCAGGCTTGGTATAACTTTGCAGTGGTAGCAGAAGACAGCAAGAATGGTCAGAAGACAAGGAAATGACCAACAAAAGCCACCTCAAGGAGCTGGAGAAACCTGAGCAGTGACAAAACAACAACATCTTAACATGGAAAAGTTACCTGAGCACCTCTCCTACAAGGAAAGGCTGAGGGAGCTGGAACTGCTCAGCCTGGAGAAGGGAAGGCACCAGGGGATCTCATCAGTGTGGATAAATACCTGAGGGAAGGGCACAGAGGCGATGGAGTCAGGCTGTTTTCAGTGGTGCTTTTGACTGAACCGTGCTCCCAGCAGAAGAAGCAATGTTCATGTGCCAGCCTGTATTCTGCACAGTGTTGTTTAACCCATTTTGCTCTGAATCCTGCACCCTGCACTCTGAGAACACTGGCTTTGCTGATAGGCTCTCACAGAGGTGTATGTCTGTATAGTGACCTGCAGATGATGGATGTCTTCTGAATGAAAGGTTCTGGAGTGCCATGCCCACATAATTGCTGGGGCAGAGCAGAGCACTTGGAGAGAGCTGCTTCCGGGCTAAGCGTGCAAGAGGTACCAGCCCTGTGCCTTACAAGCCCCATAAATTATGTAAAGAATTTAGCTAACATCACTCTCCCTGAGCAGGATCCAAAGGGAGATCCACAGGAGAGAGGGAGGGCTTGGCTTTCCCAAGCAGAACAATCCTCAAAGAAATATGTAAAAGGAATGTGTGAACCTTGTCCAGGACTACAGAAACAAAAATTTGTGGTCTGAGATCTTGTCAATAGCAAACCCATGCACCTGGGGATGCTCTTGCTACTGTTAATGAGGATCCTGGATTCTCATTGCTCTATCTGTGGCTCTGTCAGGTCTAGCTCTAAAGTACCTTCCCCTGGCATGAACACGCAGACAGATTTCACTGTCAGAGGCTGAAGGCAGAAGTAGCTGGGGCAGCTCTGCAGCCAGGGAGAGCCTGTGGGACCACGTCTGCAGAGGCCAGCTGGGCCCTCCTGGGTGCCCCTGGCACAAGAGCTGTTGCCCACCTCGGGCAGTGTGGCTGCAGAGCCTGAGGGACCATGTCATGGGCACCTCCAGCAGCAGAATCCGTGCCTGGCTGGAGCCCAGCTTCGGTCAAACATCATGGCCACAGCCAGCCTGCTCTCCAGACTTCCCAAACTTTGAGTAAATAATTTTACGTTACTCTTGCTTTTAATATGTTTAGCAGCTATATTGCAGGAATGCCTAGAGGCTGTGACCAGATTTAGTTCTGTTGTGCCAGATTCCATGCAGAGATAGTAAGTGGAGCAGGTAGAGGCATAAAGTTAAGACTGCATAGCAGTTTCCATTAGGAAGACCTGCTTTCATTTCCCAGTCTGTCATTACACTTTAACTGTTGCAGTTGTGGTTGCTGTGCTGTGTTAGAATTTTACCCATTACAGATACAGCAAAAATTAATTGGCCTGTATTTGGCCAATAGCTGGCGCACCAGGAATGCACTCCAGACTCTCCACCTCAGAGAGGAGAGCTGGCTGGGGTGGTTCTTTTTCTGCCCAGTAGCACGGGATCCAATTTTTCCTAATTAACAACCTCTGAGGATCCCCCTTTGCCTGCTCCGAACAAGGACATTTTCAGAGGCTGATGGTTTTCCCCTGGATCCTCTGTGCTGACCAGACAGGGGATGCACCATCTCCAGTGCAGACACTATCCCAGGTGTTGAGCAGGACACTGTCCAGTCCTTCCCCTTGGCTCCAGAGAAGCAGGAAAATGGACCTGTCCTGTTTACATGTCTGCAGCAAGGAATGGAGAAGTGGAGGAGGAGGAGGAAGAAGCAGCCTGAGCAGTTCTAATGCAGAAAACAGAGAAGAGAGGTGGTGAGCAAAGGCAGACTGAGGATGGAGGAGATGGGCCAGGCTGGTCTGTGATCGCTGAAGGCGCTGCTTGCAGAGACTGGACTTCATGAATGGACTTTGAATTCAGCACTCAGGGCCCGGCTTGGTAAGGCTGAGAACAAAGAACACAAGCCATGACACAGTGACCCTGAAACAGGAGAGAGCAGGTCTCCTCCTGAGAGTCTTTTTAAGCTCAGTGTCTGAAAATGTACCTAGCGAGGTCCTGAGAGATCTCCATCAACAGCTGAGAGCGCAATGAGACTAGGAGTTTTACAAATTGCACACACAATTAGTATTTCTGCTGTGTTGGGCAGTCTATCTTCAGGAATGTTAAGAAAAACACACTGTCTCCTTGAGAGGGAGGGATGAAGCCCTTCAAACTGGAATTGAGGGGCTTTCTGCAGAGGTGTGTGGAGAGGGAAAGATGCCCAGGGAGCATTTGAGCAGCAGAGGTCTGAGCCTCAAGTGGAAGCCATGGAAACTGCATTTCACTAGGCTGCAAGAAACTGTAGAAGATTAGACAGAGGTTGCAAAACTGAAATTGGGAAAGCCCATGGAAGTCCTGTGGGTGGATGTGCAGCCCAGACCCTCTTTCCAAGTTAGCTCACCCTGTGAGGACAGTGGATGTGGGAGCTCTGTCCCATCTGACATACTCATGAGAGTATAGCAGCACAATCTTTGCTTTATTATTCTTACAACCTTTTTGTTTTCTTTCTGCAGTCCTTCAACATATCCTTCTCTGAATCTTTGCTTTACTATTTGCACATGAGTTTCTACCTGTACTACAAAGTCTCATGAGAAAAAGTAAACAGAAATGGATTAAATTGTTGGGGCCCTGAGTACATTCCCCCCTCCTGGAAGTTTGGCTCTGCAGGGTTAGGGCCAACTCATAGGATGCAACCATCTGTCACCAGATCTGCTCTGCTCACCTTCCTCAGGTCCTGTGGGAATGCACCTGGTCAGTGAAGCCCCTGCCTTGCTACAGCCCTTCCTGCCTGGCTTCCCACCCCTCTGGAAGCAGCCTTTTCCTGCTGCAACCAGCATGGAACAGAGACTCAGTGTTTGAAGGGAGACGGGGGCTGCAGGCAATGCAAGTGCATGATCAGGTAAGCAGAACCTTAATCCCGGAGACGTCAGTCAGGACTTGCAGGGTGCAAGCTGCCGCTGTGCAGAGGGCAGTGTTGAGCTTGTGCTGCTGTCTTAGGCAGGACCTGCCGCTGCGGGCACGGGCTGCCATCCTCCCTCACGGGAGACACAGCTCACCCCAGCTCGCTCAGCTCCCCAGCAAGGTCACTAGAGAGAGCAGTTTCCTGTTGCTCTGAAGTATCTGAGTAACCTCTCTGTAGGTGTGAGGTGTGGATTGGTTACACAGAAAAGATTCATCGAACAAGTGATCAAATTATATTTGCTCAGGAGTCAGAAAGCTGCTTGCACAGCCTGGATCTGGGCCCTTTTAGGGGCAATCTTGAGATCCAGTAACACATGGCTATGCTTTCGCTTTCCCCACGGTCTAAGGAGTTTTCATAGCAGGGAATGGATCCAAGCCATGTGCACTGAAGATGACTCCAACCTGAAGGTTCCTTTTCTACAAACATCTGGCAGGATGAGCTGGGGCAAGGACAGACAGATCTGGAGAGATCTGGACAGACCAGCAGCTCTGGAGACATGTCCCTTATTGTGTCACAACTGGTCTCTGGTGGGATTCATCCAAGTGCTTGTCATTGCCATGTTCCTTCCCAGCATGGAATTGGGGCTCTAATCCTGGACTAGGGGCCACAGGCAGTCAGTGATCTGCAAAGACGAGAATCTCTCACTCTCCCAGCGATCCCAGGCAGGAGGTGTCTGCATCAGAGTGGTGACAGGGATCCCCTATGCCAGGCCTCAGATTTATCATTCAATATTTGAGCCTGGATGATTATTTTACCATTCACTTCTCCACACCCATTTTCCTGACTTGGAGCAGGGCCGTTCTTGCTGTAGAGGCACAATTCTTTGGGACCACAAGGGTGTACCACAGAAAAAGGTACAAAAGACATGAAAGAAAGAGGAGGCTGTGTGATGTCATACCTGGGCCCTGGGGAATCAGATTGTGCCTGTTTGGTGGAGGAAGGCTGAGCACCCCACCCAGCAGAGTGGGTGCATTTTGCCTCACTGAAATGCTTCACACAGGATCCGAGTGTCCAGCTCCATGGCTGGGCTGTCATGTCCCACAGAAAACACTTCAAAATGGTGTTCCTCACCTCCTGAGGGAGAACAGAAGGTGGTGGTGGAGCAGTCCATGTGTTTATGCAGATATCGATGCCACCAGGGAGCCTGGACAGCTCAGCACCCAGGGGTGCTGCGTCCTTGGTCACAGGGGGACGCAGGCAGGAACACCTGGGGGGCTTGAGGAGACAAACACCCCTAGGTGGGAGCTGCAGGTCTGGAGTGTCACTGCTCCACTGAAACTACAGTTGGAGTGAGCAGACACGACTTCAGCTTGCATTTCTTGGCTTCCAAGCACTTTAAAAATCCTGATATTCTTCCGAAGCAGGGCTTCAGTTTGCCTATTGCAGGTCTGGTGAGCAGCTCTCTACAGACAGAGGACAACCCAAATGCCGAGCTGGGGGCAGAAGGCCCTCTGTTTTAGCGTGGGGACTCCCCACAAGGGGCAGGCGATGTTTCTCCGGACACAGAGCACCGCGGAGCCGCGGCTCGGGAGCTTTCGACGGGCACGGGTCTCGCCTGCTCTGCAGAGGAAGCGATGCGCCGGGGCCGCCGGCCGTCACCCAGGGGACGAGCGGCGTCGGGGCCGCGGGGGAGCAGCAGAGGCGGCATTTCAGGACACACACGCACCTCTCCCACCCTGACCCGAGTGCGTCCGCGGGAGGCGCCGCAACCTGCCCGGCCCCGCGGCGCCCGAGCCCGTCGGTCTCACGAAGACTCCGCTCCGAGCTGGCCAGGCTCCGAGAAAGAGGCATTCCCGACCCTGCCCCGCGGTTGCCCCCCGCGCCCCGTTCGGCGGCGGGCGGTCTGCGGACACGGCACGGCACGGCACAGGCACGGCACGGCACGGCCCTGGCACGGGGCTGCCGCTGCCTGGCCAGGGCCGGTCCCGTCGGGGCGCTGGAGCCCGCCCTTTGCCGCCGCCTCGGGGCCACTCCCCGCGGGCTCGGCCGTCAGCAGCGGCCGGGAGGGCCAGCCCGGTGCGGCTGCGGGAGCCGGGGCAGTGCCGGGCGGAGCGGGGCCGGCTCTCCCCGTCCGTGGGCCGGGGTCTCTCCGGGGAGGATCGGGCCCGGAGAGGGCCGTGCGGAGCGGAGCGGAGCGGCCCCGTCCTGTCCCGTCCCGTCCCTACAAAAGCACCCTTGTCCTGGCCCCGTAATTGCTAATCATCAATCACCATTAATAACAGCTGATGAGGCGGGAGGGGGAGGCGCCTTCCCAGGGGCCGGCCGCGCCGGGGGAGCGGGCCGCCCTGCCCCGCCGGAGCGGGCGCTGAAGGAGGAACTCGACCGTGATGTGCAGAAGATGGATGAGAGCAGAGGGCGACACCCCCGCACGCCTCCCCTCCCCTCCCCTCCTCCCCTCCCCTCGGCGGCCCGGCCCGGCCCCCCCGCGGCGGGGCGGGCGGGCGGCTCCGAGCGCGCCTCCACTCCGCCGCGCCGAGCCAGCGAGCGGGCGGGCGGGCGGCAGCTCTCGCCGGGCGCCGGAGCCCACGGGAGGCGGAGGGCGCGGGCCGGGGCCGGGGCCGCGGCGGCGGCGGCGGGGCCCGGCGGCGGCGGGATCGCGGCGAGTTGGCGGCGGCCCGAGCTCGCCGGAAAGTTGGTGCCGGCTGAGCCGGAGGCGCCCGCTCGCCATGCAGAGACCCGGCGGCCAGGGGACCGCCTTCTCCATCGACTCGCTCATCGGGACGCCGCCGCCGCGCTCCGGGCACCTGCTGTACACCGGGTACCCCATGTTCATGCCGTACCGGCCGCTGGTGCTACCGCAGGCGCTGTCCCACGCCCCGCTGCAGTCGGGGCTGCCGCCGCTGGCCCCGCTCGCTTCCTTCGCCGGCCGCCTCACCAACACCTTCTGCGCCAGCCTGGGCCAGGCCGTGCCCTCCATGGTGGCGCTCACCACCGCCCTGCCCAGTTTCTCCGAGCCCCCCGACGGCTTCTACCCACCGCAGGAGCTGCCCCCGCCCCGCGCCACCCCCGACGCCGGCTGCCGGCGCGGCGCCGACGGGCTGGAGGCGGAGGAGCTGCCCCCGGGCCGCGACAAGGGCCCGGCAGAGCCGCCGCTGCACTTCCCGGACGCCTTCCCCGGCCTTGCAGGTAAGAGCGGCGCGGGCCCGTCCTGCCCGGGACAGCAGCCCCGCCTCGCCCGCCCCTCCGCAGCCTCGGGGACACCTGCCCGGTCCTCTCCGCCGTCCCAGCGGCACCTGGGGGCCGGCGATCGTGCGGGCCGGAGCTCGCCAGGACCGCAGCCGCGGAGCAGAGTCGCTGGGGCCGGGGCGCGGCGGGGCGGCCGCGGGTGGCGGCAGGACCTGCCCTCGGCTGCGCTCCCGGCCCGTCGGGCCGGGCCGAACCGAACCGATTCGCCTCCGTCCCAGGCCCGGTCCGCAGCTTTCGCGGATGGACGTCAAACTTCGCTTGCCTCGGCCGGGCCGCGGGCAGGAGGGGCGGGAGAGCGGCCGGTCACGGGGGACGCCACGGCGGGACTGGAGCGCCGCGGCCGGACCAGCCGCACGGAGCTCTCCGAGGTCCTGGCACTCGGCCCGGGGGAGTGAGGCGGAAAGTGGCGGGGCGTCCCACGGCTCGGTCCGCAGCCCTCCCGGCCCGCACCGATCTTGCTCCCGGTCCCCGTTCCGGTGCCGTTCGGTGCGACGCGGGGCTGCGCCTTGTCCCCAGCACGGTGCCGCGGCCCGGGCAGGTGACTCCCGGCGTCGCCGTGCTGCGACTACCGCCTTGCTAAAGTTTCCCCGAGCTCGCCCCGCAGCGCTGACGGTGGAGCAGCCCCGCTCTCCTCCGTCCCGGCCCCGCGCCCGCTGCCTCGGCACCGGCTTAGCCCGACGGCGCGGGCAGGCGGCAGCGCCCCTGCCGGGACCCCCGGCGCGGCCAGGAACGGCTCTCGTCGGGGTCCTCGCCTTTGTGCGCTGCGACCGCTCCCCGAGTGAGCCGGCACCAGCCTCAGAGACTTGTTGCTCCGTATTTCTCAGCCAGGACCAGCAATCACCTCTTCCCCCTCGGTCCTGCAGCACGGGGCGTGAGGGGTCCCTGCGGCGAGACACAGACGAGCCAGCTGCTGCTTCTCTGTCGTGGCCTCTCTTGAGCTCTCTCCTGGCCGCTCCTGGGATCCACCTTTGTCTCACACGCTTCTTGGCATGCATGTGTGCTGAGACACTCCGCTGCTTCTTGCAGTGCTTGGCTGTTCGTTCTCCCTCCTCTCTTTAGTCTCTCCTGGGTAAGCCCAGTTGTCTTCCTTGCCCTGCCTTGTTCGTCCCTCAGAAGAGCATTTCACTCACTCAGGTACCCCTCAGACCTCTCACTCCAAGTAGGAAAATGGGGGCATTCTGCCTCCTCCTTGCCTTTGTGGTTATTGGGTGCTCCTCCAGTGCTCCCCGGCCTCTGTGCTGAGTTAAAAGCCCAATGCAACCTTATTTTTTTTTTGTTTGAAAGTCTTCCTGGGGGCAGCACTGCCCTGGCCAAAACCAGGTCTGTACAACCTCATCATTCCAGTCTGTGGGCAGACAAACTGCGTCGTGCTCCATCTCCCTCTGTGGCTCCTCAATAACTGAGCCCAGTATGTTCCTTCCTCCCAAGGGACTCCCATGAACTGTCCCAGACTGTGGCCACTTCTGAATCCAAGAAATCCTATCTCTAAGACTTTTCCTGTTGCAACTGGATCATATAATGGAAGGGAAGATGTCTTGCTACTGCTGTTCATCCTCTGCTGCCTCTGAGCGCTGGGTTTGCTCTGGACCCATGAGGAATGTTTGTCCTTCTGCACAAGCATATGCCCATGTGGACTCAGTTCTGTGGGCTGCTTTGCCCCGCTCCAAGAGGATTTGTCAGGCCAAATGTGCCCACTTTCTTCTTTACCTAATGTTTCTCCTGGCTGTACCAGACAAATCTGGACATGGACAGTGGGGTTTGTTTTACAACCATCTTAGAGGAAACTTAAGAGGGTTGTTGTGAGCTTTTCCTAGTATTGAGGAATAGAAGGATGAATTATGTCAACAGGGGTCATCAAAAACTATCTTTGCAACTCACACCCAGTCCATGGCCATGGCCAAAAGCAACTGTCCAGGGAAGAGCAAGAGAGCACAATCTGTTCAGTGGTCAATTCTAAAATGATACTTCCCTCACATCCAACCATCTGCACATCTGGGACTTCCTGTGCCAAGTGTTGTTTCTGTATATTCAGTAAACTTCGACTAATTTGTTTTCTGTGGCCTTATCTAATCTCCCCTGGAGTCCACCAGAAAGGAGGGATAACCTTGACATCAGCCACATCAAGATGGCAAGATGTTCCCCAGGTTTTTTACCTGTAGAAGAACTTGTGAAGGATAAATGCCCCCTTTTGATAGTTTTGCTCATATTTAGTGACTTATACTCTGGAGTGACTGCTTCTGTCCCTGTTAGTATCTCCATCATGCAGGTGTCTGTGGACACAGGATCAGTTGCTTCCTGTATCAGCCAAAGGAATCAATGCACTATTTTAGGACTTCTCTCTGCATCCACTGGGTTTGAAACCTGCTTCCAGCAGTTACTACCCTTCTTGAGGAGGAAGAGGCACGTAGGGAAACTGGTGGTGAGAAGCAGCAAAGCTTGAAGTGTGGTTTATTTCTTCAGCTGCCACAAAGGCATGGTCCCTGGCGTAAGGGTACTTAACACCCCTAGCTCTGCACACCTCTCGTGAGAGCAGCTTTGTTCCTCAGCTGTACAGATCTCCTCAGATTCAGACTGAAACTCTTTCCTGGTTTGGTGTAGTGACTGCACATTCACCCGGGGACAGGGTGACATTTCTGTTGTTCCCCTGTGTGTTTACCAACACAGGGCTCATCACAACATCCATTCCTGGTCCAGCTATTCCTGATGGAATAGCTCTGTCACTTGTGACATCCAAAGCTCTTCACCATGCTTTCCACATCCATAATTATAGAATCACAGAATGGTTTGGGTTGGCAAGGATCTTTAAAGGCCACCTAGTCCAAACCCCTGCCATGGGCTGGGACATCTTTAACTACATCAGGTTGCTCAGAGCCCTGTCTGACCTGGCTTTGAGTGCTGCTGGGGATGTGGTACCCACTACTTATCTGGGTACCACTGGCTACCTGTGCCAGTGTTTCATCACACTCATTGTGAATAATGCTTTCTTATATCTAATTTAATCGACCCTCTTTTAGTTAAAATCATCACCCTTTGTCCTATCACAAGAGACTTAAAAGTCTCTCTTTGTCTTTCTTATAAGCCCTCCTTAAGTACTGAAAGGTTGCAATAAGGTTTCCCTGGAGCCTTCTCTTCTCCAGACTAAACAACCCCAACTCTCTTAGCCTGGCCTCACAGCAGAGGTGCTCCAGCCCTCAGAGCATTTTTGTGACCCCCTTTGGACTCCCTTCAATGTCTTTGACAAGATCAACCAACAGCTGTGACTTTGTGAAAAACAATCCAGCATGTCAACCCTATTCTTCATCTACTACTGCTTGCTGATTTTTCAGTCATGATGCTTTGCTTCGTGACAGCTTCACTTCATGTTCAAAGGCCTTGGAAGTCTCAGTATACCCTAACCACATGGGTGGGATCCCCTGCCTTCATTTCATCCTTGCTGGGGACATAGTAGGGGACTAGCAGACCAACATACCAATTTTCTTTCTGAAAACATCCAATTTAGATTCTGTTACCAAATAGCTCCAAGTTCCTTACTGCAAACCCAGCCCCTTTTATAAGACACCAATGTGAGAGTGCTCCATTTAACATTTGGAGTCTGGTTCTGAAGGGAGTGTTTGGAGATAGCTCCTGTTCTGCAAACCATCGTGTTGCTCAGTCTTCTTCCAGTCTCCTGGGGCAGAGCCCGGGCTGACAGGAGCAAACTGCCCTCCCAGCACTGTTTGCAGGTGTGGCTGCTGGGACACCATCGCCATCCCTGGGCACTTGCAATGCCAGGGCAGGACCTAAAGAGCTCTTGGTGAAAACTCTGAATTCCTCATAAGAGCTCTTACCTTGTCAGGCCCCAGGCTCCACCAGAGGTGGTACACAGAAGTGAAAGCTCTTCTTTTCCTCAGCAAAGTGTTTCCACGAGGCTGTGCAACGGCAGCCAAAGGGCTCCTTGCCACCTGCTGATCCTCAGCCCCGTAAGTATGAATTCTCTGGGTTTTTAACCTCTGTGCACATGGGGAATCTCTTCCCGTCCCTGACCTTCAGGAAGAAAGAAATCCCTCTGCAGCAGGATAGAGATTAAGGTGTTCTTTCCCACTGTAGGAAGAGCAGGGTGAAGATTCCAGATCTCCAAAGCCTCCCACCTGCTCTCAGGAAGCCATAGGCTTGCTGCAGGGCTAACATGGGATGTGGGAGCTCCACAGTCACCAGACTACCAGGAATGTCTTCTGGGCTCAAGTACTTTCCTGCAGTTCTGTTTGTGTATTTAAATCCTGTGTTTCAGGGGCTTCTGAGGGCTGTTCTGCCTTTCCCACTGAGATGAGGTGAGGTGGCCAGTGATCCAGGGGTCCAGGCTGCATATGCCAGTACCTGGACACTGCTTAGTTTGGAGAGCTGCTGCTTCTCCTTGTGCATGTTGGAGTATATAGAGCAGCAGTGCTTCAGGACAACTCCTACCAGCAGTGATTATTGCTCTTGGGTCAGACTTGAAGAATGTTCTGGCCTCTTCTGGTCTCAGCATGACAGAAAAGCTTCTTCACCTGCTTGTGCATAGCTGTGGGTTGTCTCTTCATGACCCCTGTCTGTGGCTGAGAGCATCTTCTCACTTTGTTTGAGCCCTTCGACTGTGGAATTGACCCTCTTCCAGACCTCTTTCCTCCGTCTATCTCCCACCGTGTCCTTTGCTCCATGGCAGTTTAATCTTTCAGGCAGCAGTTTGGGACACAAGGAGCTTACAAGGAAGAGATTCACACCCCAGTGTCCTATCAATATCCTCACAGGCATCTTAACAGAGGCGTCTGCGGTGGTCCAAGCACTACATTCTGCCTGTGGCCTGGGGTGAGGTGCTGTGTGTTGTGTGGTGTTGACAGGTTCTCTCCTGCCCCTCTGCCCCTGCTGGGCGTAGCTGAGCCCTGAGCATCGGCTGCCTCAGCACTTTGTTCCCTGGCTGCTCACTCTGCTGTGGTGCACCCTTGGATTAGGGAGAGAGCCAGCACTGAGCCACCCCATGTCCTGTAGAGCCCTGCAGAGAGGCTTGCTGGGCTGGAGCTGGGTCTGGGTGCTGTTTCCAGGACAGTTCTTCAGCTCTTGGCTGGCTGCTTCCTAACAGCACCTATGGTCTGGTGCACTGGGAAGGGACAGGAAGGGCTGAGCTGAGAGACCAGGCACGGACGTTCTTTCCTATGAGACGGTCCAGACAAGCCCTGAGAGTGTTGTGATGTTCTCCGCTAGACCGAGACCGTGATGCTGCCACGGCTGGCCCGTGGGATGGGGCTGGGGCAACTGCTGAGGGGGTCAGACCCCGGAGTGGCTGTGGGTGCTGCCCCTGCAGCCGGGCAGACTGCGGGGAGCAGGGCGCCGGGCAGCGGAGCCCGCGGCAGGACCGCGGCAGGGCGGCTGCTGCTGGGGCCGGGGCCGCTGCCTCGCCCGCTCCGGGGCGGCGGGACGCGGTAGTGACGGGGTCCGGGACTGCGGGAGGAGCTGCAACTTCCCTCCGGGGGAGCGGGGAGAGCTTCCCTGGTGGCTGCGGGGCCCTGGGAGCCGCGGGACCCGGGCGGGGCGGGAGCGGGGCGGTGCGGGCAGCGGGGGGTGCGGGCCGCCCGGCGGACACTGACGCTGTGTGCCCCGCAGACGGGAAGGCGTACAGCTCGGACGAGGAGAAGCTGGAGGTGAAGTCGGCGGCGACGCCGTGCAGCGAGAGGGAGGAGGAGAGCTCGGCGGGCGAGAGCGAGGAGGAGCCCTTCCTGGACGGGGCGGCCGCCAGCACCGGGCTGGGAGCCAAGGGCAAGGGCAAGGGCGGCCCCGCCGCCGAGCAGCCCCCGCCGGGCGCCGGGGCCGGGAAGAGCCGCCGGCGCCGCACGGCCTTCACCAGCGAGCAGCTGCTGGAGCTGGAGAAGGAGTTCCACTGCAAGAAGTACCTGAGCCTGACGGAGCGCTCGCAGATCGCACACGCCCTGAAGCTGAGCGAGGTGCAGGTGAAGATCTGGTTCCAGAACCGCCGCGCCAAGTGGAAACGCATCAAAGCCGGCAATGTCAGCAACCGCTCAGGAGAGCCCGTCCGCAACCCCAAGATCGTGGTGCCCATCCCGGTGCACGTCAATCGCTTCGCCGTGCGCAGCCAGCACCAGCAGATCGAGCAGGGCGCCCGGCCCTGAGCCCGCCGGGGCTCCCGGACCCTGGGGCGGCCGAGCGCCCGCTCCCACTCCTGTGTACATGTACCTTATTTATTCCGTGTAAACTCTGTACAGACGGCAGCGTGTCCTTCTGCCCGTGCCATGGGGAGTGCGGCCGCCTGGCCCGCGGGCCCCGGCCGCCCGCTGGGCCGGGCTGAGCCGGGCCGGGCCGGGCCCGCGCTGCCGCTGGCGCCCGCCCATGTATAGTTGTGATTTCAATAAATTATTTTCTATGGAGCAAGACCACGTTCTTCCTCGGTGCGTGGACGGGGTCCCGCGGCCCAGGCCCGGCGCGGGCAGAGAAGGAGAACAGGGAAGGGAAAGGAACGGGAAGAACAGGGACAGTGACACGAGCAGGGGCAGCGGGCGGCTGCGGAGGTCGGGCAGGGCGAGCGGCCGGGGAGAAGGGGAGGCCGGTGGCGGGGCCGGGCCCGCAGAGCCGGAGGCTGTGCGAGCAGCAGCGATGGCCCTGCGGGCTCCATCGCACCCGCGGCTGGGCCGGTGCCGAGACGCGGGAGGGAGAAGAGGAGCGGGGGGGTCCGGGAAGCGCCCGGGAGCATCCCCAGGTCGGCCCTCCCGCCGGCGGAGCCCAGGCCAGGACTGGTTCGGGACCGCCTCCGCAGCTCATCCCGGGTGGGGGAATGCCTGTGCTGCTGCAGACTCCCAGCACGGCTGCGGCCCCTGCCCTGGCCCGGGACAGCCAGCCCCTGGTGCCGAGGCCCTGGGACAGGAGCAACAACAAAAGGGGCTCGCACACCCAGGCCAGCCATTCTCTGCTCTTGAGAGCTGTCACATGAGATGCTGCTTCTGCAGCCAGCCATCTCAGATACTGAGCCCAGCCCCAGAACCCCAGGAAGACTCAGTTTTGCACAGGGCAGAGCTGCATGCACAGCTGCATGCCCAGTCAACAGCACAAGGCTCCACGTGTGGCTCCCTGGGTGTCCAGCCTGGGGGAACTCTGCTCTGGTTTGAGAAACACCAGGGAGTCCATGGGGCAAGGGAGCTCCTATGCCTGTGCTGTGGTAGCAACACCCATTGCGGTGCCACCAGAGGTTCCTGGAGAAGCGAAGGCTCTCTCCAAGGTTTTGCTGGGCCACCAATTGCACACAGGTTTGATGGGGAGTTTGGGTCACAAACAGTCCAGCCAGCCGCTGTCACCTCCCCTGGGAGACAGCTTGGGAGAGCAGGAAATATCCCTGACAGCCAGAGCTGACTCCACCTTCCTGAGTGCCCTTCCTGATGCCATAGCAAGGGCTGGGCTGTCTCTATTCTGCCTGGGGAGCAGTGCTCCCTCCCCATGTCCCTGCCCTCTGTGGCAGGTACATTCTGCTCACCTGGAGTGTGGGGTCCATGCTCAGCCTGCACAGCTGAGTCCTGCTGCAGTGCCCTGGAGCTTCGGAGCACTGTGGGGTGGCAGTCCCTGCCCCTTGGCTGTTGGCTGCAGTCGGCTTGTGTGGCCAAAGGACATGAGCTCAGATCAGAGCAATCATTTGGACAGAAACATCCTTTTAGATGTCCTTGGTGGGTACCTCTTGCCACAGAAATATTTGCTACAGGTCCTGAGAGGGTTCTGTGGGATCCTTTCAGGATTTGGTTTCTCAGCACAGCTGGCTTCCACTGGAGGACACCTGCCTCTGTCCCTGCACCACTGACCTGGAAACAAGAAAGTATCCTCAAGAAATGCCGGGCCTGGTGCTGCTCACAGCATCCCCAGCATGGATTTGCCCTGTTTGGGTAGCAACACTGGCTGGCATTCCCTCTGGATCAGGGGAGTAAATAAATGTCCTTTGGCAGCAGCCCCCAATGCTCTGCTCTCGGGAAAACTGCCAGCTCCCTTTTCAGCAGGCTGGGGTAGAGCTCCTGCACCTGCACCACTTCTCCGTGCTCAGGTGGGGTTGGTCTGAGACAGGCACTGCCTTAGCTGTGCTCCGTGGCTGCAAAAGGGACGCAGCTGGGATTGCAGGGATGCAATGGCTCTGGCACATGAACAGGTTCTCCCCTCTGCATGGGAGGGTGGGGGGCACGGTAAAGCCACTCTGCAGCTACACACAGGGCTCTGCCACTACAAATGTGTCCACATGAGGGGTCTGTGCACTGCAGCCGATCACAGCACAGCAGTGCACGTCAACCACAACACTCCAGAAAGTGTCCACAGCTCTTAACAGGAGTCAAATTTTATTTTAAGCCCAAGAACTCCCTTTTTCCCCCCAGGTGTTTCTAACTGACACTGGCTTCAAATGTCCTGCCCCAGTGGCAGCACTGGTTTGTTGTGTCTTTAACCCACCTCCCGCACCATAGAGGCCACCACTCACCCAAAATCTGTGTGCAGAGCACTCCCACTCCACTGCGTGCTCATCCATGGACTGCCACTGAGGTGGTTCCAACACCTACAATTTTCAGCTGCGTGGAAGATGTTGTTGTTGTTGTATTAGACCATTGCCAGAGCCCATACACACTGCAACCCTACAAACAGCCACGTTAAAATGCCCACAAATGCTGCAGAGGTGCAGCTCTGTGTCGTGCTGCTGGAGGTGACAGACTCATGCTGTCACCAGCGCTGCTGGAGAGAGCTGCAGAGCAGCAGAGCGTTCCTGGCACCGAGCAGAGCTCCCTGTGAACCCCGGGCACTGTGACGGCTCTGGAGCCTCCTGCACAGCAGAGAGCAAAGCACTGCACAGTGACCACATTGCACAGCACTGCCCGCACTGCACAGTGAGCACAGTGAACACTGCACTGCCCACACTGCACAGTGATCAGGCACTGCCCACACTGCACGGTGAGCACAGCACTGCCCAAAGCACCTGTGGCCCCTCCTCAGATGGGAGAGCTGTGTGGGGCCCATGAGCCGGAGCTCTGGGGCTGGGTCACACTGGGGCTGGCTGGGAGAAGGAGGGCCACAATGAAAAACTGGGCAGTAAAGACAGACCCAGGGCAATTGATCCATGAACCCGGATGGGGCCTTGGGAGGTCTCTGCTCCAACACCTGCAGGAAGCTTGTCTCATTCAAGATGCTGAAGAACTTGCCCATCTGACTCCCAGTATCTCCAAGGCTGGGCAACCCCTCCTCTTTGGGCCCGTGTACCAGTGTCCCCACCTTCCTGGTGTGTTCTTTCACTTGCATCTCTTTGGAATTTCCCATCTACCAGCTCCTGGCTGTTACCCCATGTCCTGGAGTAGGAACTGCTGGGGAAGGAATCCCCACACACACTGGTACACATGCATGTGTGCAGGTACACACACACACACACACACGTGTGCACACACACACACAGAATAAAAGGTAGATACAGGTGCAGACACAGAGATAAATACACAGAGAGTGTATATATACATGGACATGCATTTGTTTAGACAAATATGTTTATACACACACACACATATATATATACACACACATTCATATGAACAAGACTTATTTTGTCCTAAGGAAGGCAATTTCAGCATTTACAAGGGAATTCTCCCTACCCAAACCTGTCTATTTGTTTACCTGTATGGTGGTTCTTAAAGAACTGGGAAAGGAGCAGGGATTGCATCCCACAGAGCATTTATTCACTCAGCGCAACAAAGCTGGTCCTCAGCATTCCCTGACAAGGGGCTTGTGATAGCCCAAAATATGGTGCTGGTGCTATTTATTAGCCAGTGGCTCCAGGACTAGCTCAGGTTCAGGAGAGAAACAATGGGCAAGAGAGAAACAATGTCCTAATGGCTGGGAAGGGTCGTGAGCTCCCTCTGACCACTCCCCAACTCCTCTGCAGCCTGTGCCAGCTTGTCCAGTGTCGCCATCAGCCAGGCTGGAACTCCCCTCAAGGCTTTGTAACTCCCTGTGCTGTGGGCATCTGCACCCACCATGAATGGGCACAGGGTGCAGGTGCTGTAGTGGAGGGTGTTGGTGCTGTACCTTTGTGAGCACAGGCCAAGGGAGCTGGGGCACTCTCACACCTGTGCCTTTCCCCCCAGAGGCAAGGCTGACTGGACACATGAAGGCACAGCCCTGTGGCAGGATCTCTGCTCCGGCCATCTCCCCTAAAAGCACCTCTGCATGAGCTCAGCATGTGACCCCAGCAGCCTCAGGGTGGGTGGTGCTGCCCCATGCCCACCTACAGACGCCCAGGAGGCTGTGCCTGCTCAGCTGGCTGCAGGAAGGCCCGTGGGGCTTTGACTGTAAGTTGTACCCTGTGGGGCTTTTTCTGCTGTGCCCAGGCTCTCTGGGAAGTGCTGCAAACCTGTGGTATGGCTGCTTTCCAGCCTGAGGCTACATACTGTGGATTTACTCATGGCACGAGGCTGCATCCCATGGCTCCTGTCCCGTGGCTCCCAGCTCCCTCCCCCTGGCTCCAACCCCAGCTCCACGGTGTGAGTGCTGCGGCTGCCTGGGCCAGGGTCCTCATGGGCTGCCACGGACCTGCAGTGGTCACTGCTGCTGCTCAGGGCCACGCAACACAGGGACAGTCCCACGGTCCTCTGGTGTACAGCAGAGCAGAGGGTTGGCCTGTGCCCTCCCTGGCATCAGCCTGAACACAGACACCTGACTCCTGCTCCAAAAAGCAGACACAGTGCCCCTAAGCACAGACACACAGCTCCTGCCCCTAACACAGACACAGCTCCTGTGCCTGAGCACAGACACAGCTCCTGCCCCTCAACATGGGGCACACCTCTTCCCCTGAACACAGACATGGAGCTCCTGCTACATTCACCCTGTCCTGGCCCGGGGCCACCTGAAGCCACCTTGGTCACCTTGGCATCCAGATGTGTCCGACACTGGAGTAATTAATGCTGGGCTGGGGTGAGGCAGGACAGGGCACGAGTGCTGCTGGTGGGGTCTGGCCCGCTCTCGGCTCCTTGGGACGGTGTCAGAGCTGCAGGGATCTGGTGGCATTCCCTGCCCCCAGGTGCCAGCAAAGGGCCTCACCGGGATTCCAGCCCCTGTCTGCAGTTTGTGGGCAGCAGCAGGGCACAGGCCTGTCCTCACGGGCTGTGTGCCCACGGCAGTGCCACTGCCAGCAGAACCTGGCCAGGCTCTGGCTGCCCTGCAGGGGCTGCACCCCGTGGGCCCTGCATGGGCCACGGGGGCTGCTCGGGGCTGTGCGGCCCCAGACCCTGGACGCTGATGATCTTTGTGGGTCCCTTCCAATGCAGGGTGCTGCCTTTGATTCCAGAGGTGTCCCCGCGTGGCTCCTGGTGGCCTGGCCATCGCCCGCAGCCCCGGGTCCTGCCCCGATGTGCAGGCAGGGTGTGGGGGCAGGCGAGGGGGTCCCCTGGGGTCAGAGCTGGGTCCGGGCTGGGCACAGGGGGGCCTGGGCAGGGCTGGGATGGGAAGGGAGGCGCCGGGGCTGGGTAGGGCGGGATCCCGCGCGGGAGATGATGTATGGGCAGATGTATCAGATCGCACAAGATAAACAAGCAGTGAATTTCATCAGGGCCCATCATGGCTTTAATTTGGCTGCCTAATGAGTCAGATCCAGCCGCGCAGATAAAAGTTGTCAGAGCCGCAGCCCTAATGAATTTCTTGCCACTTGTAATCAAGGCAGCTTGTCTGAGGGGGATGATTAATGGGCCCCAGAGGAGCTGCCGTCCCTCGGCTTCCATTCCCGTTAATGCAGTCGCCAGGAAATTAACCAAACCCAGCACTGGGCTGGAGCCAGGGCCGGTGTGGGGGCACCCATGGGCACCACGAGGGGATGGGAACGAGGGATGACATGGGTGCAGGGGCCACACTGGAACTGGGACCAGGACCGGGACAGGAGCAGGATGAGGATGATATGGGCACACACAGCCAGAACATGCCAAGGAGTGGAGGGGCTGGCAAAGGGGCTGGGGGCACCATCTGCAGCCCCCAGCAAGGCAGCCCTCTGCCATGGGAGGGGCACAAGGAGCAGGCAGCAGGGGTTTGACAGACACATCTGAGGGTACCTGTGGCAGCTGGGGGTGTCCTGGCACCTCCCTTCCTTGCACTGCCACACAGGCTTGGGGCCTGTGCCCAGTCTCGGTCCAGCAGAGCCTGGACCCCAGCACAGCACAGAGACACTGGAGCCCCAGCTGCTGTTCGTGGTGTGCCTTGGGGTGCAGACAGCTTGGCACTGCCAGCACTGGGGCCCTGCTCTGCCCAGAGCTATGAGAAGCATGCAAAGTCAGGGCTGGCAGAGCAGACACACGGCTCCCTTCGCCGCTCAGGGCCTGCCTGTGCCCTGGGACTCAGTGATCCCCAGTCTCCTGTAGCCACAGCAGACTCCTCACTCATTGTAGCAGCCCATCACTCCCTGCCCATCTCTGCCTTCCCCTGTCCAATCCTCACACTTGCTGTCCTGTGCACAGGGACCAGCTGGCCCAGCATTCCTGCCCTGCCTGTACCCTCTCAGCTCACCCCTCTGCTGTGCCCATCTCCCATCCCACCAGGGCTGTGCATTCCTCTGGGGACATGTTCTGCCATTGTCCCTCAGCGCCCAGGGCTGGCTCATCTCCCCTCCACACCTCAGGGCTGTGCCGTGCCCCAGGGGCCGCTCTGGCACAGAGCCCGAGGCAGAGGAGGAGAGGCTGAACGTTTGTCAGTGTGGGCTGCAGAGTCCCCAGACCCAGCTGCAAACCAGGGCTGCATCCAAGGCCCCGAAGGCAGCACACCGAGACGCTGGCCTGGCAGGAGGTGGTTGCTTTATTGGCCTTTATCTCCTTGGCTGCAGATAACACACACAGGGCAACTCATGGAAAAGAAACCGTATATACAGAGTGTCCATATAAATATTTCCAATGTACATTTTATACACAAGTGACAGAGACATTCCATAGCAGTGTCCAAAGCCTTGAGGTTCCAGCATTCAGCCAGAGGCTTGTCCCCAGTGCAGAGAGAGATGGTCCTCTCCTCTTGCTCAGCTGGAGACCAGCCCCACCTGGGCAGCAGCGGGAGCCAGCGGGAGGCTCTGATGGAGACACTGTGTATGGCTTGGAGCTTGGAGCTTTAACCTGGAAGGACAGTGACTCTACAGACAGACAGACAGACAGAGCTGGGAATACCGAGGAGACCATCCTCTTCCCCCTCCAAGTCACCAGGGAGGCTGGGGAGGCCTTTGTCCAGGGCTGCGCTGGGGGGATGCCACCCTTGCATCAGCACACGGGGAGCAGTATCAGTGTGTGCATCCCTCCTGCACCGGCCAGAAGCAGAGCACGGGGGTGCAGTGGAGAAATATGCACCTCCTGCTGCCCCTCGCCTCACCAATGCACCGAGGGGTGTGGTGAGGCCGACATGGAGGGAGAGCAGGAGGGAAGTACCCAAACAGACCTGTCTGAAGGAGCAGGTGCAGCCATCAGCCTCCCTGCGACTGCTGTGCAGGGGGGCTGCACACCTGAACTGCCCCTGGCCCCTGCTTTATCTACAGATGGGTGTGAAGGGGAGCAGGAGAAAAACTGCCTCCCCATCCATGTACCGGTCACGAGAATGGGGTGCACTGGAGCCACCCCAGTGGTTATGTGGGAGCCCCTGCACAAGCTGCCAGCACTGGGTCTGCACGGCGAGAGGCGGCCGGAACCAGCGCAGAGGAGCAGGATGCTGGCTCCCAGCTGACTCCCAGCCCCCTCTTGGCTGGAACAGGGACTCTGGTGGGGCGAGCACCGTGGGGGCCCCTCCGTGCTGCTCTCAGAGCCATTCCTGTGCCCCTGGTCCCCGCAGGCTGGCGGGCAGCTGTGTGGCGAGCGGAGGGCCCGTGCAGGGCTAGCCGGTGCCGGGGCTGGCGCTGCGCTCGGCCGGCGCCGCGGCGCAGGCGTTGTTGTTGGCGTTGGCGTTGCGGCGGGGCAGGCTGGGCGTCAGCGTGGCGCTGTCGCTGGGGCAGCCGTGCTGCAGCAGGATGTCGATGCACTCCTGGCTGCCGGCTCGCCGGGCATAGGCCAGCGGGGTCAGGCCCCGAGCGTCCCGGCTCTTCACATCCACTCCGTACTGCACAGGGGAGAAGCAGCTGGTCAGCGGCACCTGGGAACCGTGTGCCCAGGGGCCTGGGAGTGGCGGGGTGCAGCGGGGCTCTGGGGAAGGCAGGAGGAGGGAGCTGGGAGGGTGGGCAGGGAGAGGGAGCCAAGAGGGTGGGCAGATCAGTGCCAGTGGGCATGTGGGGGAACTCACAGAAGCAGGATGGATAAAGAAAGCGGGGAGGTGGGGAAGCACCAGGATAGCACCAGAAGCACTGCAGTGGAGGCTGCAGTTCTGTCTTACCCAGATGAGCAGCTGTGTGAAGACTACGTTGGCCATTGCGCAAGAGAGATGCAGCGCTGTGCGCCCGTCTCCATCTCCGTAGGTCTCGTTCACTTCCTCCTTGGTGCCGTGGGCCAGGAGCGTCACCACGAGGCGCAGGTCATCCTCCACCACGGCCCGCAGCAGCTGCTGCCCCAGCGGGATGTCAGACTGAGGCAGTGGGGCCAGAAAGAGCTTCTGCTCGTACTTAGCCCGGATCCAGCGCTCCTTCTCCTCCCTGCCAGACAGGACATCGTCACCGTCACAGTTGAGACCATTTGCCTGGGCCCGTGCGCACAGGCACACGAGTATCAGCACTGCCATGTGAACATGCTTGTGCGAGTAGTGAACACCTGTCACGCCCAGGTATGTTCTGCACAGCCCCTGCCGTGCCCCTCTGCCCACAGCTGTCACTGAGGCTCTGTCATCCCACTCTGGACTCCTGCCTGATGCCTGCTTGACCCTCACGGCACCTCCTCACTGCTCCCTCTGGACGCTGCGCTTCCATCGGTGCCCTCACAGCAGCAGAGCCCCGGCCCCACGCCTGTCCCCACGCCCCTCCGTGCCGGAGCCCCAGCGCTGTGCCCGCGCTGCGGCAGCCCGGGGACCGTCCCTGTCCCGCCTGTGGGCCAGCGGCAGGGGGAGGTTAGCGCTGCACACGCCAGCCCAGTGCCACGGGAGGCCCCTTATCGCTGCCGCCGTCTCGCCCGGCGCACACAAAGGCTGTGTCCGCGTCCGTCCCGGCGGCGCGGGGCGCGGATCGATGCGGCCGTGCCGCCGCTATCTGGGGCCATTCTCTCCATCTGCGGCGGGCGCGCCGCCATCAATGCCCCGCGCCGCGCATGCGCAGCGCCGCCGCCCCCTGACCCGCGCGCGGCGCTGATAAGGCGCAGAATGGGCTCTTGTCGGGATGAGTGACAGGAGAGCGGCTCCGACAGGGACACACACGGCCTGAAAGGGACAGGCCCTGGAGACCTGCTCGGCGACGCTGCCAAGCCATCTCTGTTAACCCCTTCGGCTTTGCAGCCAGCCTCGGCTCTCAGATCACCGCCCGGCTGTGGCTGCCGTGGAGCCCACTGCCCCACCAGGATGCCAGGAGAGGGTGGCCAGTGCCTCGCAGGAAGGCAGGACCCCCAACACTGGAGCGTCCTGAGGAATCCTGCCTGCCTCAATGGCTGCTCCCAACCCCTGTAGCGTCCCCCAGCCCTCCTGGTGTGGTTCCCAAGAAGCATCTCTGGGGCTCAGCCCCTCCCTTACCGACTGCTCTCAGGCGTGGGCTTGGGGTACCCCTCCACCATCCCCTCCCAGACGGCGTTTGCGAGTGCGTTGCCGATGGCCGTCATGACCATGAGGAGCTCGCTAGGCCAGTCATCCAGGTCCAGGGAGCGCACACGGGACAGGTGGGTGCCCAGGTTGCGATGGATCCCGGAGCACTCGATGCACATGAGAGCACCCAGGTTCAGACTGGCCCAGTCCGGATCTGAGGGCAGCAGGATCAGTGGGGGAGAGTTAATAACCTGCCAAGACTCACCAGCCCGTGTGTCCTGTGGTTCAGACTCGTATTTGCAGGCATCTGCCCACCAGAGCCCTTCCCAGTTCAGTGTCCCTGGGAGAGGGGGACCTCAGGCTGTACAGTGAGGGGTGACAGGGCAGTGTGGCAGTGTGGTGTGTACCCCAACCCCGAGGAGCACGCCCACTGCAGGGGAGGACAGGACAGACACACAGAGCAGGTCTTTCTGGGCTGGGAGAGGGGGTGCCTGGAGCCCCCTCCCCTGCTGGGTGAGCCCCCCACCAAGGGTAGCATCTCTTACTCGGTGCATCGCAGTCCACGCAGAAGCTGTTCCCCCGTGCGGTGCGGACGGCCTGCATGGCCTGTGCGTCGCCCTGGCTGCCCAGCCGAGCCTGGAAAGAACCCCACAGAGCCCTCCTCACTGCAGGCAGCCACCCTACCAGCACCCTGCACCCCTCCTGGCCTGCCACCCCACGCTCCGTGAGGCTGGCCAGCGTGGGGGCTCTGACAACAGCGTCTGGAGTGGCCAGGTGTGCCCAAGAGGGCAGGGGACAGTGGGCCAAAGTGGGGAGAAAGGGCAGGGATGTCCAGGGAGGGAATGAACCATGTAGGATCCAGCCACATGGGATGCAGAGTACCCTGTGGGGCCAGAACCAGATGGGGAAGAGGTGACAAGAAACCAGGGTGAACCGCACAGTCCCAGCAATGGGACTGAACTCTCACTGGGAGAAGAGGGATCAAGGCAGGATTCAGGGACAGACAGGCAAGTGTGAGACCTGGAGGAATGTGGCAAAGCAGATACCAGAGAAGACAGAACAGAAGTTGGCCAAGTCCTCTTACCTTGTTTTTGCTGCTCTCACAGCCCTGAAGGCTGGCCAGGATCTGGCTCTCAATGGCCTGCACCCAGAGCTCCCGCTCCTCCGATGTTGAGGCTTCAAAGAGCCATGTCTGGCCCGTCAGTGACACGATAATGAACTCAAATGGCTCATCTGGTTCTGGAAGAGAAAGGTGTGCCATAACACAGGGCTGGGAAGGAGGGGGTCTGCCGTGGGACAGATCCTGGTCGTCATCCCCACATGGCAGGGTCGAGGCAGCAGCAGAGCCCAGGAGGCTGGGACAGGCAAATGCCTGCAGAGAAGAATCAGAGCTCGGTGCCAGTTCTCCCTCCCTCTGCCCCACCCAGCTCCACTGGTCTGTGCCCACTCTCCCTGCCCTTTGTCCCACCCTCAAGAGCAAGCTGCCAGCCTCTGGAGCAGTGAAATCAGCTGCAGACAGCCCTGTGCTCAGTGCCCGCCCTCGAGTGGCTTTGGGGTGAGCTGTGCAGAGGGCCCTGCGCGGGCTCAGGGGCAGCTCCTCACCACGCTCAGGAGGTGCCTGCCCTCCAGCACCTGCCAGCCTGGAGATCACCGCTGCCTCACACGGCCCCCCACAGGCACAGTTCATGGGGTGTCGAGTCAGCCTCACACCCTGCACCAGCATTTACCTTTTATTGCCAACTTCAGTAGTTAGTGCAGTAAATGACTTAACTAAGCGGGGCCTGAATGGAATGACTAATAAACGTTATGTCACAGCACACGCTTCAGCTCATAGCAAAATGATTTGTAATTACCTAATTAGCGTTATGCAAATAACACCCTCATCTCCATAATGTGCCTTCCCAGCTCTCTATTAAAAGCAGGGAGTCAACTGCTCAGCTCCAGAGACAGCATGGAGGCCGAGGGGCCTCCGGTCCACATCAAGGCAGAGCAGCGCGGGCCTGAAGCCTGGCAGGGTCTGTGCACACCAGGCATGATGTGGGGAGGTGAGCAGGGGAGTCTGGAGGGGTCTGAGGGAGGTCTCCTCCTCTCCCTGACTCCTCTGCAGCACAGAAGCCCCTCACTGCAGAGGGAAGCAGCAGAAAGGCAGGGACTGAGGAGCTGCCACAGCCCACAGTGAACGGCTGCAGAGGCCCCTGGCCGGGTCCCACCAGGGGCACGGCCACCCTCAGCTCCTGTGGGGCCATCTGAGCTAGGCTGTGTCCACAAACACCCCCAGAACAGGGGGCAGCCTTGGGAGGTCTCCTTAGGAGAACCAGGTCTGTTGGGCATGACGAGAGTGCACAGCCCTTCCCCTCGGGCTTGTGGTCAGCCCCTGCACGGACAAGCACCAGGCCTGGAGATCAGCAGTGCTCGTGAACTGCAGGAGCACAGGGCTGGGTCTGCACGCCAGCACAGCCTGGGGAGGATGGAATGACTCCAGCACGAAGGCTTGCCCTTCCCTGGTAAGAAGGCAAGGCTCTTTTACTCATTTCACCCTAAATGAGCTTGGGACTCCTCCTCTGGGGAAAGATGTCTCCAACTGCCTCTCTCTTGCTGGAATGAGAGACTGAGCCCTCAGAAGGATGACAGACTACAGGGAGGAGGTAGTTAGCCATGCTGCTGGACTCTCCCCTCTCTGTGATGCACAGGCATAACTGGGACATCCCACTTGTCCAGCACTTTCCTTCAGCTCTCAGCCACAGGAGAGACCCCACAGACACCAAGTCCCAGCTCAAGAACCAGATTCTTGGAAAATATACAGCTGCTAGCTTGTGAATACTGGGAGAGGAAATAACCAGCCAACAGCCAGGCTAACAAGCATTGCCTCCTTTGCTTGCTGGCAGCAGCCCCTGTCAGAGCTGCCAGAGCCTGGCACGGGCAGGGAGCCTCCAGACTGCCGGGGAGCCAGGACCATCCCCCCACAGCCACGGGACTGGTGGCTGCCTGCGGCCAAGCACCGCCAGCCAGGAGGGAACGAGCAGCAGCAGCGCCCAGGGGCAGAGGCTGCCCAGGTGCTGCAGGGAGCATCTGCAGACAGCGCCCCTGGGGGACCCTGACACATCAGAACAGGCCCTGCTCTTCTCAAATCTCATCCTGCCTTGGTCTGAGCCACCTGTGGCTGCTGCTGCTGTGTCGCAGACCCAAGCCAGCTGCCTGGACTCGGGAGGCACCTGAAGTCCTCCCTGCTGCCAAGCCACTTCTTCACAGCAGGAAGAGGACATCATGGTCAACATGGCACAGCAAGGATTCCTGCTGTGGGCTCACATGGCTCCATCTTCCTTATTCCTGTTTCCTGTTTGCCCAGCACCTCCCCACCAAGCAGGCAGGCAGGAATCCCAGTCCCAGCCCTCCTGCACCTGTATGCTGCCCAGGAAAGCAAATGCCTGCTCTGCCTGCCCAGGGCTCTGGCGTAGGGGACACTGCTGCTCCTCGAGGCACCATGCTGGGGCAGGGGGCTCCATGTGGCTCCCAGCACTCTGCTCAGGACATTCACAGTAGGGCAGGAGGTTCCCTCCTTCTGGGAGAGAAATTTCTGGGGCTCCAACCCGACTCGGATGGACTTTCTGTACTGTCATAGCTGAGGGACGTCCCAGAGCTCTGGGGCTGCCCAGGCCCAGCCGTGGGAGCAGTCCCAGTCTAACCAAAGCCCTGGTGCCAAGTCTGCAAGATGCAGGACCTCTGTTCCCTTCCTTCTTTGTGCCTCCTGGATTCCAGCTTCATGCCAAACAAAGGCCCTGCTGCTCTCGGAGCCCGGGAAGAGCTAACAAAGGCCCACTGCTTTTCTGCTGCACTAAGGCAAATCCCCACCTCACAGTGAGGATGGCACTGTGGGACTGGATCTCTTTGGAGGCCTCAGCACAGCATGCCTACGACAGGAGAGTGAGGCACTGCGGGATCGCACCCCTGGATTCATGTGTGAGGGTCAGCAGAGCTGGGAAGGGAATCAAGGACTTGCAGCAGCTTCCAACACTGTGCAGACCCACCACCACCCTTCTGGATGGTCCAGCACCAGTTCCTGAGCTCCTCGGGGCACCCATACAAGTTGGATCAGACTTGAGCTGCTGTTTTAGGGAAAGTACTGGGCATTCTCAGCTTCTGTGGAGAGGTACAGGTTTCCAGCGTGGCAGGGCCATTTCTGGCTGGATGAAAGGGTAGCACCAACAGATGACGTAAGCAGAAGGGTTTAGACTACCTCTGCTGAAAGAGCTGGCAGAACTCCCTCCCCTGCTCCACACATGGGCACAGGCTCCTTCTCAGAGGCCAGGGAAGTCCCAGAGCTTGCCAGCTCCAACTTGACAGGGCCCAGACCTCAGAGGAAGCCACTGCTACAGCTGCCTCTGAGTGAGTGGCTATCTGGGGGCCAGATGGCAGAGCCCGGCCCCCCAGCCCTGCGGCTGCCCCAGTGTGCTGTGGGAGCCCATTACACCAGCTCCATTAGAATTAGTGGGCAGTGGAAATGAATGCACTGCCTCTCTCTCTCTTGATGATTTTTTGATGATGTTTTAAAGACTGAGCTCCGTGAAGAGTTGCTGAGCAGAGTTGGTGTGAGCTGGCTCTGCTAATGGGTGTTAACCCCACGACCCCCCTTCCAACACCCCCAGGAATGAGGGCTCTGAGCAGGAGCAGGATTAGGGAGGGCACGGTTAGGACAGCAGGGCCAAATGGCACCCAGACAATGGGCAGGGACCGCAGGGAGATGAGCAGCCCCAGTGCAGTCACCCTCCCTCTGCCAACACGCCAGCCTTGGGGGGGAGCATCCTCCAGACAGCAGCAGAGCACCACGGGGCTGCCAAGAATAGGGAATGGAGACAACCTGCGTGTCCAGCTGGGAGCCAGAACAAAGGGACAGCAGGAGTGTAAGGCAGTGCCCACCAAGGTGAAAGGCAGCTTGCATCTGCTGCTCAAGGCAGCCCTGGGGGCGAGGTGCCCACTGGAACAGTCTGTCCCACTGACACCTGTGGGTGCCAGGGAGGAAAAGGAAGGGCAGCTGCAGTGACACAGAGCGCTGCCCTTACAGCTCATGCCAAGTCCCCTCTCTATGCTCTGGGTGGGGGGAAGTACAGCTCTGAGCAGAAGGGGTACACCAAGGAGCTAAAAACACCTCGGCTTCAACACAGGGCTGGGGCAGAGCTTGGTCCTGCTCTGCGAAGGGCTCTGGCCACACTCTGCACTGGTGCCCAGCCCAGACACCCTCCTGTGGGGACTCTGACACAGAGCCACAGGAGCAGTACTTTCCACCTCCTTTCCCATGGACACCCTGCTTCTCTGTGGGGTGCAGCAGGTCACCCAGGCAGCGTGTGCCCCCGGGAGCTGCAGGGGGACAGGCTGGCCCCACGCCTCACCCCTGCCCAAGGTGCCCCACACAGCACTCCCAGAGCACAAGCAGCAATACGGGGGCTGCTGCAGAAGCACCAGGACACAAAGCTCTGTGAGGACAGAGGACGCAGCAATGTCCCTATGGTCCCCACCAAGCACAGCTGTTCCCTCTCAATACAGGGCACTGGACAGGGCTCCCATGCCAGCCCAAAGGCCCAGGGCAGCACCTTCTTCGCCCACGGGAAGGGGGAGTTCAGCACAGGGGATGGCAGGAGTATCTCCACGCCAGCCCTCCATGCCAGACAGCTTCCTGGCCGGCTCCTTCCTGAGCAGATGCGTGTAGGACATCTCTGCATCCCAGCAGGTCCAGCAGAGAGGAGCAGGATTCCACTCAACATCAGCATAACAGGAAGAAGAGCTGGCATGGAGCCCCATTTTTGAAGCAGAAGTCTCCTCTGTCACCTCTGCTCTTCACCATCTCCCAGTCACATCCAGCCTGTCCCTCCAAGCTGCCCTTCTCCCACTCCCGTCCCTTCTCCTGCTTTTTGCTGGAGTAGCAGAAGTGCCTCCAGAGTCCCTGCAGAGTGGGTAGTCACACAGGGAGGAGGTGGGGGGACGCCTCCAGCGTACATGAGGGGTACAGGGCAGGAACCAGGGCAGGTCCTGTCAGACATGCAGGGAGACCCTGGCCCACAGCTCCGTTCTCTGGCTGCCAAGCCTGCGAGGAGGGTCCTGGAGCAGGGCAGCCGGCAGCCCCTGGCCTCGGGATGCTTGTTTGCAAGCTGCGACTGTACCATATCATTATGAGGTGTTTGGGATATCAACAAATTAGCAGGCGTCTGGGAAGAGAAGGATGCAGCACCATTCGTAAATGTCAGTTCGCTACCTCCTCATTTTGCAGATCATTAAACCCAATATTCCCAACCTGTATTAGTGCGACGGGGACAGGCCCCTCCGCAGGGGTGGCTGCCAGGAGAGCGCAGCAGGAACAGAGCCGTGGAGACCCCCCAGTGCTGTGGAGACCCCCCAGTGCCGTGGAGACTCCCCAGTGCCATGGAGACCCCCCAGTGCCATGGAGACCCCCCAGTACCATGGAGACCCCCCAGTGCCGTGGAGACTCCCCAGTGCCATGGAGACCCCTCAGTGCCATGGAGACCCCCCAGTGCCGTGGAGACCCCCCAGTGCCGTGGAGACTCCCCAGTGCCATGGAGACCCCCCAGTGCCGTGGAGACCCCCCAGTGCCGTGGAGACTCCCCAGTGCCATGGAGACCCCCCAGTGCCGTGGAGACCCCCCAGTGCCATGGAGACCCCCCAGTGCCGTGGAGACCCCCCAGTACCATGGAGACCCCCCAGTGCCGTGGAGACCCCCCAGTGCCGTGGAGACCCCCCAGTGCAGTGGGGACCCCCCAGCACCGGCCGTGCCAGCACCCTCGGGGCCCAGAGAGCCCAGGCTGAGCTGGCACTCACCAGCAGGGACGGCAAGGGGCCGGGGGTGGCAGCAGCGGGGCTCGAGCGTGGGTGGGCACCCTGAGCTGCACACTGGGGGCATACCGTGGGGTCCCAAAGGTGTGTGGCACACGTGGGGAAGGACACAGTGTGTCAGCAGGAGCAGGTGCTCCCAAGGGACACCACAGGCAGACAGGGGTGTGCAGGGGATCATACAAGGATCAAGGAGTGTCAGTTCTGTGTACGTGGCGGGGAGGATGCCATGTGGGGTGCAGCATGTGCACAGCAGGGGCAGGCAGAAGGGCTGGGGGTGTGTGCAGGCATCGGGGAGGAGGCCACAGGAAGGGCGGCACGGACAGTGTGGGCTCCATGGTGTGAGCAGAGGCCTGTGGCAGGGTCAGGGGTGCACACAGAAGGGTCTCTCAGAGGGGTAACATTGAGCTGTATAAGGTCTCCAGGAACCACAGACTGAGGGGATGGGAGCTGCTGGAGACAGGAGACCAGCTGAACCACAGAGAAACCCAACACAGGCTGCCTCCCTCCCGCCAGGATGGAACAGGGAGCTCCAGGGTCCGTAATGAGCTGAAGTGACTTGTTAGCACTGAATTAAGAGGCTTGGTGGAAGGAAGCGCACGGGTGACACAAGCTGTGTGGGGCAGGCGGGAGCTGAGCGATAGCAGCTGGAATCCCCAGCAATCTGGTGAGCACGGCTCAGCCTCACACTCCTGGCTTGCCACGATGGGCCTCGACAGCCCCTGACAGTTGGCATTAATCACGCACATCGCCCCAACACAACTCTTTACTGGCCATCAATTTCCTGTGGGTTTTAAAACTAAAAAACAAAGACAAAACCGCGTCGTTTGGCCGCCACTGAGAAGCACATTAAGGGGCTGTCAGCTTCTCGCCATGCACCCTGCATCACTCTTTAAGCACATGAGAAGTTCATTATCCCCGGAGCTCTGGCAGCCATGGGGAGACTGGAGCAGGGAGCGTCGCAAAGGTGCGGCTGCCCTCAGCCGTGTCTGGTGGCTCTCTGGCCCTCCTGGCAGCCTGAACAGGGGCCAAGGGTCCAGGCAAAGAGGAGTGTGGCTGCAGGGGGGCTGTGGGCTGCCCTATGGCAGGATAGCACACTCCTGCCAGAGAGCTCTGCTGGGTTCTGATGAGAGCAGACCTTCCTGATGGTCCTTGCAGGATGACACTGCACCTATACCACGGGGATGAGCATCGTCATCCCCTGACAGCCTGACACACATTTGCCAGCCTGTGGGTGCTCCCTGACAGCCTGAGCTGCACTCCCCAGTTTGGTGACATCTCCGGCAGCCCAATCCCACGCCTGCCATAGTTTGTGGATGCTCCCTGGCAGCCTGACACGGAGCTCTCTTTAACATGAGCCCATGTAAAAAAGCAACAGCTCGTTTGATTTATGATACTTCAGAACAACTAAGATTCAATTGCTCTGCACGTCCCTGGCTCTGATTACCTCCTAAATGAGATAAACTGATGGCAATTTATCCCCAGACCTCACCAACTTTCCCAGGATGCTAACCTGAGCTGCTCGTGCCTAGCTCACGGGCGTGGGGCGGGTGCAGGCAGGTGCAGGCAGACTGAGCACAGCCCAAACCTGCTCCCTCACATACCCCCAGGGCTGCTCCTGCCCGCAGGGACGCTGTGACAGAGGCTGAGCCTGACACCCTGCCTGGCCCCAGGCAGCTCCTGATGGAAGTTTTGGGGGGGGTCCCTCCACAGTAGTCCCCACACCAGCACAGCCACACTGACACGAGCTAATGGAAAAAAGGGCTCCTCACTGGACTGTCCTCATGCTCCTGCCAGGACAGTGAACCCTCCACAGAGGGATGAGACCATGAGGGGACAGCAGCTCAGCCACAAGGGACGGCAGCTCTGTCACAGGGCCTGGCAGCCCGCTCCTGGTGCAGCAGGGTCACACTTTCATCGTGTTGATTATGTGGAAGCAAAAAACTCAAATTACCCTGCTCTGAAGAAAACTGCCTTAACTGTTCAAAATCAGCTAAAAAAGATTCAAGAGGTATCAGTCATACTTATGGACACCAGTCCATGACACAAACCACTGCCCATGCCCGTGGTGTGGGGCAGTGCTCAGCCCATTCAGACATTGGGACCTCAGGGGGAGGCTCAGCACCTCCTTGTAGCTGTTGCCAGTCTCCTGCCAGTCATGCAGGACAGCGACTCGTCAAGGGTGGGACACGAACACCAGTCCCAGTCACCCCCTCCTCTGCCTCTGCCCCGGGCTGCTGGTCCTGATGATGAGCTGTCCCAGTGTCCAGAGCTGCCTCAGCTCTTGGAGCAGTCCCAGAGCTCAGAGCAGGAGAGAGACCCCAAGTCGCTCACAAAGGTACCACGGGCAGGAGCCCGGCATGTGGCAGGCGGGGATGAAAAGGATGAGCAAGCTCGTAATTCATACTGAGCACAGGGATGCACATGATCCTCTCTTGACCAGGATGTCCCCCTCACACCAAAATGGGGCACACAGCTCCTTGCTGCTGGAACTGGCTAAAACCAAGCCGGGAAGCTCTAAGAGCAGCAACAGCAGACTCGAAGCATGGTTCTGCTGGCACGGACACTGCCCACAGCAGCAGGTCCTGTTGATGCAGGGCAAGCTGGGAGCACGACAGAACTGACTCAGCCTCTGGAACTCCAATTCTGCAATTGGGTCAGATTTCTAATATACTAGATTCTTTCACAAAATAAATGCAAGTTCAGTTTGTCAATACCTGATCAAAAGCCACCATTGCAGCAGCCCACAGCACCACTGTGGCCGAGCACAGGTCTGGGAGCAGCTGGTTCCGTCAGCTCTGCCCGACTGCAGCACTGGCAGGTGTTCACCCGTTCACCCCCTGGAGAAGGACACAGGGGCGTGGAAGGTCTGGATTCACACTGGAGACGTGGAGGATGGGCTGCCTGTGTGCCTGTGGGTCACGGATGCCCCCTCTGCTGTGCTGTGCTCTCCTCACCCCTCCCACGGTGCTTGCACTGCTCCTTCCCACTGCAGCACCCGAGCAGACACCTGCTGCCCTGCACTTTGGCACCAGCAGCACTGCAGATCACAGAGGGGGATTTCTCCTGCTCCTGGTACTGGTGCCAGAGGCTCTGGCAGCAGGAGGATCCACAGTGTGCAAGGTCTGTGCAGTGACAGATGAAGTTTGGTAATTGACACTTTGCTCGCAAATGAAGTTCTGTGTCGATAAATGCCAAGGAATGGACATTGTAGGAGAAAGTTAAATTGCTACAACACCTGATAGGGCTTTAAATTAACCATCTCAACATGAGACAGGTCCTGGTAATGCTTCAGGTAAGACAGCCTTCTTCCCAGCTCACCACCACGGCCAAGGACCAGTGCAGAAACAACAGAAACACCACGATGCCCTCATGCTCACCACGTGTCTCCACTCCCATCACTTCACCTTCCAGAGATGCTGCCAAACCAGGAAGGACAGAAAGAATGAGTGTGTGTCTGAAAAAACATCCCTAACAAATGAGGGAAAAACTGGGATTGCTCTAAGACTCCTGTCCTGGGCACACAAGGAGAAGGGTGACATCCCTCCAGCCCGTGCATCTGGGAGCAGAGCTGGGAATTCTGCCAAGCACACATGTGTTGTTGAAAAGGAACTAATCAAATTTTAAGACTTCAAGCAGTGGTTAGTCCGTGTTACTGCTTCATAAAAGTGTTCCCACATTCAATTACCTTTTCCACTAGGCAATTGCATTACGTTCTGTGTAACGTGAGGTCCCAGCATCTGTCTGCACCTCTCACACTCTGTCAGCTGCACTGAGCAGCCACGGGACCAGACCTCCTCTGCAAGCACTGACACATCAGCCCTGTGCTTCTTGGCCTTTGTTGTGGTCAGCTGAAGCCCTCATGTCCGTATCAGAAACCTAATCATCACACTGAGGTCAGCTTTGGGACCTCCTTTACTACTCATTCTTAGCACTGTATTTACAGGATAGGGCACAGTACTTCAGCACATGCCTTCTCAGTCTTATGTGTGAGGCAAAATCATCGCCTCCTTCACTATCCCACTCTTCATACAAAGAATGAGCCTCTCCTTTTGCCAAGCACTGGGCTGAGAACTGCAAACCAGTTTGGGAAGGGCAGCAGTGGGTCTGAGGAGGCAACACACACACAGAGCTAAAAACAAAGTGCAGCTACAGGCAGTGCTTCTTGCTGTCCACGGGACAGCAGTTTGACAGACTCAAATGATGCTCGGGGCTCCTCAGTCAAGCAGCGCAGAGGGGAAGCCTGTCTTAGACGTGGTGCATTTCAGATGCAGACAACTACAACAGCCAAAAAGGAACAGCAGAGCTGCCCAACCCTGCACATCATCAAAGCAAAGACTCCAAGAACAAGAACTTGAGCTGTTCTGCTATGGGACACCTGGGCTGCTGGACTGCAGGCAGACACGTGATTTGGAGCAAGGTGCCAGGACAGCTGCAGCACCTTCAGACTAATATTTCCTGGTTTGTTTTGCAGCAGCTGTTAGCTTCAAACACTTGTACTGAACCCTCCTCCCCTCTGAATTACATCTTTACTTTGGTTCACTATAGAAGCTTATTGAGTGCTGTGGGACAGGACAACCAAGAATAAAGTCAAATTTCACTTTTTCCAGTGGCTAACCACAGATGCAGGCTTTGGAGAACGTGGCTGTCAGGCTCATCTCTACCTCGACAAACCTGGTGTTTTTTCCCAGCAGAATGCTTCCCCATGTCTTGCAGCCTCCCTTGTCAAGCTTTGGGTCCCTCTCCAGCAACCACAGACACCAGAATCTCTCAACACAAAACCCGTCAGTACTGGGAGAACAACACACATGCCTTCAACTGGTCCCTGAAGTAGACAAGCTTTTCCAAAAGACCCTTGGCTTGAGGCAGGTGCCCAGCACAGGTCTTCTAAATTATGAAACTGTGGCCAATTTACAAGTCAATGGATCTAGGTCCTTGTGGTGGAAACTGTCTGAGAGCACACCTTAACCATATGATGTGCTCTCAGGTCTGCTACTGCAGTTAGCAATTTTAATTACCAGTGACTGCCTGCGCTCACACAGGCATGATGGTGGTTCTGCACAGCACGTGGGAAATGGAGGGAAAGGCAGATCAGAGAGGCTTCTTGCTCCTTCCTGCCTCAGCCCAAGCTGCTTGCACAGGGAGTGCTCCGAGCCCCAAGTCACCACCGAGCCCTGCATGAGAAGCGCTCCGAGCGCCAGGCACCCAGAGAGGACCGCAGGGCCCTTGGGTGCCGGGCACTCTGAGCAGCAGAGCTGACCCCAGGCAGACCCTTCCTACCTTCTGCTGCTGTGCTGGGGCCATCGAGCCGAGTTGTCCCTGTGCTCTTTTTCCTGCGATGCTTTTTCCTGTTGGCATGTGGTGACGGAGGCGGCTCCAGCTTTGGGCTGGCGGCGCTGGAAATGTTTGGGCTGGAGCTGAGTGAGTCGGCAGTACCATTAGCTGGAGACAAAAATAAAGCAAGTCATGTACAGTAGGGACAGTGACAGTCTCCTCTTTCCAGAGACACCACAGTGCTCTGGAGCCAGCCCTGGTGGCTCGACCCACACGAGTCCATGTGACAGCTCCACAGCAAGGGCTGCTCCCACACCTACCCCAGCTCGGGGCTGGCAGCCCCCTGGGCAGCCAGGCTGGACCTGCCCCGCACTGGGATCCAGGCAGCGTGGTCACACCGGGACAGCACCGCACCTCTGCAGCAGCACCTCTGCAGCAGCACCTCTGCAGCAGCACCTCTGCAGCAACCCCCAAACCCACGTTCCTGGGGAAGCAGCTCCCTCACAGGGCAGTGTCTCCACAGGGCTGGACAATCACTAGAAGGTGTTCTTGGCCGCTGTGGGGCGGGTGCAGGCCCCAGACCTGCAGAGGCTCTGCAGAAGCGCTGCCCTCGCAGCACTGCACTGCCAGACGAGGTGACTGGGGTTGCCACACTCAGGAACCTGAGCATGATGGGCTCAATAGGCTTCCGATACGGAGCTGAAGAAGCTGCATCCCCAGCAGCAACGCACCAAATTTATCCTCAATCATACTGTTCCTTACAATTAATAGCAGAATTAGAAACAATCAGGGAGCTGCCTAATTACTGTCAATTAGAGTGCGCTAATCAAGCTCCGATCACACACACACACGCTGCCGCTGCACTCACCATTAAATGTCAAATTTCATTAGAGACCAGCAACAAAATCAAAAGCCTGACATTCAATTTCAGCAGCACACACAGCGCAGGCTTCCAATCAGCATAAAAATGCAGACTCCGGGGAAGGCAACGAGGCGCAGGAGCCCTCACTGCACTGTTAACCCTCTCCTAAATCCACTCCTGCCTCTCCAGTGTCCACCCACCCCAGGACCTCTGCCCCAGGCAGCTTGCCATCCTCTCTGCTGCTGTCCAGTGTCTCCCATCAAGTCCTGACTTCCCATTTCCATGTTCTGGGCACCTGGAGTTAAGAAAGGAATCACAGCACTGCACAAGGGCAGCAGCTCCAGCAGTGGGGTGACAGGGACCTGCCAAGCCTTTCTCCCACCCTGTCCTCTGCTACCTTGGTTCATCCTGGTTTGGTCAGACTGGTTTTTGGGGTGTGGTCTGTCTCGACAAACACCAACAGTGGGGTGCAGAAAGGCACAGAGGGGCACAGGCCAGGAGCTGCCCCAGGCAGGGATCAAGGTGCAGCTGGTGTCCCCCTCACACAGCTGGGAGAGGCTGCAGCATTGGAACTCTCCCAACTCTGGTTTCTCCTGCACTGGCACACACCAGTAGGGTGTTTCTGCTGCTATTTATCCATGGGGAAATAGCTCACCCCTGACAATTAAGAGAGATAAATCTAATAAAATTAGACTCCATTTTTCTAAATATAAATTACTGATCCTGCTACAGGACTGTGCTTAGAGCAGGTGTGAAGCACCTTCAGCTCCCAGCCGTATGTCACAGGGGACCTGAACTTTCTTGTCAGTGGCTACATGTGGTGCCTCCATCCTCCCTCTGCTGCCCACCTGCTCACCAGGATGCTCCCTGGGCCAAATCCCACACCTCTGGCACCCCGCCCCACTCCAGGCCCAGCAAGAGGGGTCACACATTTCTGCACTCCCCCTCCTGTGGCCTGCTGTGAGCCTGGCAACTCCTGAGGGATCACCAGCCATGTCCCTGCTCTCACTGCCCAGCAGCCAACACCAGAGCTGGGGACTGGCAGGGCCCCCGTGGGATGGGGACAGGATGGCAATGGGTGGGGGCAGCACATGGAACACACTCCCTCTGCTAGATCAGGCATTGCTCACTCTCTTCTTCCCCAGCAGGAGAACTGAACCCCTCTGACCCACCCAAGGACTTGCAGAGCCCCATCTCACCAAGGGAACCTTTCACAGGCACACCTGGGACCTCCTGGGCACCCTTAGGGGGGACCCTGGGACCCCACAGGGGGGCTGCAGAGCTCCTGCATAAGGGACTGATATAGCATGTCCTGGAGCATGTTTATATGACTGTATGGCCTCATCCCACTGCTCTTCCATGTACTCTCCAGGGCACAATCAGAGCAGACAGCCTGGCCCCAGGAGCTGGGATGGCAGCCTCCAGCCTTGCCCAAAGTCAGCTCTGAGCACAGGAAAACTCCTCACCTGCCCTGCCATGCAGAACTGGAAACACAGCAGAGAGCCTGGACGGTGGCAGAGCTGGGGCTCAGGTATGTGCAGGCCAGCCTCACTCAGCTCAGCTCCTTGGTGGAGGGGTGGCTGTGCTGCTCAGCTCAGCACTCCCTGCCACGTGCAAAGCGCTGCCCACCCAATGAATGCCCCCTCCCTGGTGACACTAAGAATCCCCTTCTGTCAGCTGTGGCTGTGGGGACACAGAGCAGGGATGCAGTCCTGGGAGCTCCCTGGGAGCCCCAGGCAAGTGGCCCTTGGTGGCTGTGGGCCCTGAGAACAGTTGGCCCTGTGCCATGTGTGGAGCACTAGCACAGGGCTCGGAGTCCAGCACAGTGCAGTGGGACCTGAGGGTGGGGAACAGCGCAGGACAACAGTGAGCACTGAGATGAGATCTCACCCCTCCATGTCACTGGCAGGAGCAGCAGCACAGACTCACAGAATGGTTTGGGTTGGAAGGGATCAAAGCTCACCCATGTGAGCAGGGCCATGGGCAGGGGCACTTTCCACCATCCCAGGCTGCTCCAAGCCCTGTCCACCCTGGCCTTGGACACTTGCAGGGATGGGGCAACCACAGCTGCTCTGGGCACCCTGTTGCCTCACCACCCTCTCAATAAAACATCTCTTCCTTATATCTAGTCTAAACCCACCCACTTTTAGTTTAAAAACATTATTCCTTTCCCTGCTACAACAGACCGTGCAGACCAGCTCCCATTTGAGTCTTCAGTTACTGTGCATAGAAGAGGCAGATTGGTCCAGGTGCTGTGAGCATGGACAGCTCCTCCATGGCCAGGAACAGGACAGGGAACAGAGGGATGGAGAGCAGGACAGGGCACAGAAGGACAGGGGACAGAGGGATTGCTCTCCTATGCCACCCAGGGAAGGGCAGGGCACAGCAACACCCAGCATGGCTGTGCCAGCCCCCAGATCCGCAGAGCTGGGGCAGGAGGGAAGTGGGGCACGGAGCTTCTCTCCAGAGGGCTCCTGCCACGGAACGCTCTGTGCCAAGGCGAGTGCCCCGCACAGCGCTGCGTGAGGGCACCGGGCCTGCTGCCGTGCACACCGGGGCTCGGAGATCCCTGTGCTGTGCCCACGGCCCCGCGGGCCGAGCAGCGTGCAGGGCCGAGCAGGGTGCGGGGCCGTGTCCCGGCACGGAGCAGGGTGCGGGGCCGTGTCCCGGCACGGAGCAGGGTGCGGGGCCGTGTCCCGGCACGGAGCAGGGTGCGGGGCCGTGTCCCGGCACGGGGCCGTGTCCCGGCAGGGCCCGAGCGGACGTGGCCGTGTCCGGCCCGGCGATGCGCTGTCCCCGGCGCGGGCTGCCCCGTGCCCACGGCGAGGGGGCTGCCGGCGCATCCCCGCTCAGCGCTGCGCCCTTCCGCTCCCCTCGCCCGCGCTGCCCCATCAGCAGTAACAGTCTGATTAATTCGCTTCCAGCAGGGAGCTGATGGGGCCAATGATGGAGCCGCTGCATCAGGCGCGCTGAAATTGATAGTTTTTCACAGTTACAAATGAGGAGCCTCCTCAGCTGCAAATGGCGCCCGCACAGTCGGACTCCGGTAATGATCATAAAGAGGCTCCTTTAAACTGCGAAAGCCCCTGGGAGCGGGCGGGGGGGCGGCTGCCGCGCTAATGAGAACTACAAGGGGCGAGCAGGCATGGAAATGGCTCCTCCACTCTTGATGTGCATTTAACTGCTTTTTTAGTGCGGCGGCAGAGCCAGGAACGAAGGAGTGATGAATGCAGCACAAAAGCATTTATTTTCCAATTCGGCAAAGTGGCTACGTTGGGAAATGTATGAATTATTTTAATTCACTCAACTGTCCTGAAACATCACTGAGAGCGAGTGAGCGTGGGGGGAGGGGGCGGGCCGTGCTCAGTGTGTGCTCCAGAGACAGGAATCGCTCCTATTCCTTCAACTGCCCCCAAATCTGGGAGATGGGGGTGCCAGCAAGGTGCAGTGATGGGGGAAAGCAGTGGTACCCCAGCACGGAGAGCTCAGAGCAAGGCCAGAGCAGAGGGCTCGGAGCCATCCTGCTGCAGAGCAGCGTCCCTCGGCTGGAGCTTCTCCACGCCTTGCAGGACTGCCTCTTCCCCGGCTGGGACACTGCCAGCTCACCCTCGCTAAGGGGGACAGCCCCAAGAGCCCAGAGGCTGTGTCTGACACTCACCAGCAAACTCTGGGCTCACAACCACAGGGCAGAGCTCAGAGCTGCCCCACTGCCGAAATGAGCTCCCTTACCTGCTGCGGCTGAGGGGAGAAGGGCCAGAAGGGCCAGAAGGGCCAGAAGGGTCAGAAGGGCCAGAAGGATCAGAAGGGTACTCACAGGGGTTGGGGCAGCTGCCGGGGATAGCCACAGCCTCGTTCCACTGGTCTGCACTGGAGACAGAGTAGGAGCGCTGGTGCATCCCGTCCGGCTTGGAGCTGAAGCCCACCAGGTTGATGCCACTGATGGAGCGCTCGGAGTGCAGGGAGGTGCTGCTGGTCGAGTGGGGAGCACCTGCAAGACACAAACGGAGCACGGACTGGCTGCTGCCTGCCAGCACAGTGGGAGAAGGCAAAGCTGTCCCGCACCTGCTGCCAAACTCCTCGGGTGGCGCCAATGAGGACGGGCTCTCTCTGGCTCTCCTCTTCCAAGGGGGGCTGGTGCATCACCCCAAAGGTGCTGACAGAAGAGCCCAGCACACCCCAGCACATCCCACTTCCCAGAGGGATCCCCAGCGTAGTGGGTTGCATCCTCAGGATGCATGGCTGGGGATTCTGGCACACAGCTTCCCCACAGCTGGAGTTCAGAGTCATGATTTTCACTACAGCCTCTGGCACCTGGGCAAACCCAAACCCACCCCACAACCAGCATACCCACTTTCATCTCTCAACTTTCCTGTGTGTCCCTGGCAGGAAATCCAGCCATGCTGGGGGCACTGGGAGAGAGCATGAAATCACACGGAGGGTGTCAAAGAAACAAGCAGGGGAACAGATGCCTGTAAGGTGAGGATGGCAGGTGGAAGTTCCTTTTCCCACTAGCTCAGAACTACTGTGGCTGAGCCCAGGAACCTGAACCCCCAAGAGAGGAGTGATTTTGGGACTAGAGGCCGTCACACAGAACAAGATCACTCAGTGATGCAAAACGGGTCAAGTGTTTCTGGATTGTAGGAATCCCCAAAATGTCCAGAATAGCAAACAAAATGGTTCTGACAGGGAGCACACACCCTCCCGTTCAGGCAATCTGCCACACAGGAGGACACTGGCCCAAGGGATCCCACTGCACCTGCCCACCAGCAGCCCTCCCCCATGCTCCCCTCAGGCCATTCTGCTCCAGTCACTGCAGAGCAAGTGCTTTGGGAGCTCCGGGGTGAGGGAACGGCCCCGGCCCTACTCCAAAACTGCGTCTCCTCCCTCCCTGCCTGGAGGCACAGACAGTGAGTTGGGACTCTCGCTGCAGCCCACCTGGCCATGGCCCAGGGCAGGGCCACAGAAAGCTCCAGATGCTGCACACCCACAGCTCCAGCCCTGCAGTCATGATGAAGCCGGGCTATGAGGAACTGAGCCACTGGTGCCATGGGACTGGAACAAGTGGGAGCCTTCCGTGGAAGCAAATGAACACCTGTGGAAGCAGGTCCTGAGTGGGGCAGCTCACCTGTCTACCTGTGTGAAACCAGATTCACTTGGCTCTCATGGATCTCAGCGTGGCTGAGGTGGAAGGGAGCTCTGGTATCATCCTGTACAGCCCAGCTCAAGCAGGGCCCCCAGAGCCAGTGGCCCTGCACTGCTTCTGATGAGTTTGAAGCATCTCTAAGGAGGGAGATGGAACAACCTTCCTGGGCAACCTATCCCTGTGCTGCGCCGCCCTCTACAAAGAGCAGAGCTCCCCAAAATCCCATGTGAAGCCCCAGAGTTCATACATGAACATGTATGTTGCTGTCCCTGCTGTTTCCATGAAAACCCAAGGGACACTACTCAGATGTGCCCAAGCACAGCCAGGGCTGCCAAGTGCCTGACAGGACAGCTCAGGAGTCCGAGCACCCCCTACAAAGGCAGGTGCTGAAAGGACGGGTGACGTGCCCACCAGGCCTGCACCAGGCATGTCTGCCAACCACCACCACCACCATCACCCCCACTCCTTCATCACCAGCACGGCAGGTACCTCCCACCCTCCCCTTGCCTGTACCCATCCTTTCCCTGTGATCCCCTGTGAGCCTCGCCTGCAGATCCTGCCTGCCAGCAGTGCCCATGCAGAGCTTGCTGAGACACGGTGCCCTGCACCCTGAGCTGCCAGGACCCTGCACCCCGAGCTCCTGGCGCCCTGTGCTCCCACAACCCTGACCCCAAGCTGCCGGGACCTTCCCTGCAGAGCCCTGCCACATCCCCTGCCTCCAGCTTGGCTGCTGCATGTTCCCCCTCCCTCCCCTTGTTCAGCGCCACAGAAACACGTGTAAAACCATGACACTGACTTTGCCTCTAATTAGCCCTTAATTTACAAGACACACTCGGAAGGGTAATTAGCTGGCGCTCCGCTCCTGACTGCTGCATCCATCTCCTCTCTGCCTCCTCGTGGGAGGGAGCCTGCTGCTGCTGAAGCAGGGACAACGCTGCTCTCCTGGGACTGGGATGAGCTTGGTCCTGGGAATGCTGCTGGGCTGGGCTGGGCTGGGCTGGGCTGGGCTGGGCCAGAGCAGGAAGGGATGGGATGGGATGGGATGGGATGGGATGGGATGGGATGGGATGGGATGGGATGGGATGGGATGGGATGGGATGGGATGGGATGGGATGGGATGGGATGGGATGGGATGGGATGGGATGGGATGGATGGGATGGGATGGCATGGCATGGCATGGCATGGCATGGCATGGCATGGCATGGCATGGCATGCTCAGAGCTCAGGCAGTGTCTGGCAGCACCAAGCCCCAAGCACCCCCAGCCCTAGTTATGGCCACAGCCATGGAGCAGAGGAAGGTGAAAAAGGGAGAGCAGAAACAGAGGGCCTGGGAGAAGCTCCTCCTGCAGAGGGGAAAGCCCTGCAGGGCTGCAGAGAGTGCCGATCTGACCCCTGCACCCCCACCCAGCCAGGCCAGGAGCTCCAGCCCACCAGGACATGCCCTTTTATCAGACTTCTGAGGAGCAGCACAGGCTGCCACGAATGCCAGTGTTTCATTTTGGAAGAAGGAGCAGCTTCCATCAGCCTTTGCAGCCCCTCCAAGCTCCCTGCACCTCACTGCAGCTGCATGGAGTCACCCAGCTGTGGGGGAACCCCCTCACAGCCCAGCCCCGTGCTCGCTCACAGACCTCACCCTGAGCAACTCCAGCTCCTCCAAGGGCGCTGCTGGGCGGTCCCAGCAAGGCCACAACTCTCAGGAATTGCATCCCTTTGGAAGTGACACCCTGGATATGTTCCCTGTAAATTGGGTGACAGGTGGCATGTAAATACTACCTGCCTCTGAGCCAGGAACTGAACCCCCAAACAGTTCCAAGTCCCTCTCCCATCACTATTTCCTCAGCCCTCCCAGAGAGACTCACACTCCTCCGTGGTGCCTTCCCAGTACAGCCCAGCTGATGAGGTGGCACCGGATGGAAAATTACCCACAGCCAGCACGGCCTTTTCCTAGGCACGACGTGGCAGCCGGGATGCTCGGGTGAAACACCCGGACCAGAGCAAACTGGGAACTCTTCACTAAGGTGTGCCTGCCCAGGGAACACAATAAAGGGCAGTTAGCCAGAAGGGCACCACCACTTGGGAAGGAGATGACTTGAAGAGTCACTTTTTAGGATCTCTTTAATATTTTCAAGAGCAATTTGGCAAAAAAACTCCCACAGGGTCTGGTGGAATCTCCTGGCGACATTATGCTGGATGCTGCTATCAGGCTCTTACAGTGTGGAGGAAACCAACTTTGGCACAAGGAATGGGCTGTGCTGAATTTTAAAGGGGCACCAGCTGGAGAGCACTTTTGGGATCCCCTTGCGTTTATGGCCAAGTACAGGACAGGTCTTTCCTCTGGAGTGCCAGGCTCTGCTCCCTCACAGGCAGAGGCACTGTTAGTGTGCGGCTCAGGAGGGTGATGGAGGTGCTCCAGGATGGGTGAGGACACCCTGGCATGGAGCAAACCCTGTTTTCTCTGGTACTGTGAGGCCAACAGCACAGTGCAGATTAATGCTACTGACTGTCTGCCAAATGGTGGCCCAAGGAGTCATCAGTCACTCTGCCCCTCAACCGCTTGTGCCAACATGTCATCATTTATTCCACATAAAACCCAGGATTATTGTGAGTCACCTTAGTGTACTGGCTCCCCAGAGCCTGGCTGGAGCCTGCAGGCTCAAAGCCTCCCCAAAAACTATGGCTGCTATGCAGGGCCCTGAGCTGGACTGGAACACAACTCCAGCTAGTGGGAAACCTCCACTCCCCGAAACCAACCGGTTCTTGAAGGGAGGTGAGAGCCCAGGAGCCTGGAAGTGCTGCCTGCCTGTGAAAACCCTGCTGGGGAGGACATAACTCACCCCCCTGTCAATGGGCCAGCAGCTGCCATGGCAGGAGCGTGGTTATCCTGGGAGCCCCTGAGCCGGTCCAGAGCCAGGAGCCTCTGTCAGGTTGTGTTTCTAAACAAAGCAGTACAAGCTGTTACCTGGACACTGTTGGGTCCTTCCTCCTGAACAATTCCCATGAGTCCAAAACATATGGGCTGGCTCCCAGCAACCAGGAGCCCCGGGATGCAGATGTGTCATTTGAAAATCATCGGCCTCTGTGTTCTCCATGCAGAGCACCCACACAGGCATGGTGGGGCAGTCCTGGGGTGACAGAGGGACACGTTTCCTCCCAGTTCTGCTGACAGTGGATGTCTGTGTGAGTCACTGATCCCAACTGAGGGCCACTGAGGTTTCCCAGCCCAGCTCTGCAGCAGGGCCATCAGGATGTGCCAGCTTGCACACAGCAGGAGCCATTGCCTTTCACTGGGCCTCACAGATGCTCTGACACAGGGAATCTCCCTCCTCTCCCAGCACCGCCCTTGCAGAGCATGGGTTTGGACATTTGCACATGCTAAGTAACTGACACCCCAGCTCCTACCAAAGCTGACTTGTGGTGGGTACAAACCATCAGGACAAAAAAACTCTGCATGGTGCCAATGCCTGGGACAACTGAGAGCCTGAGCTGGCTGTGGCAGCAGGACGGGGAGGGCTGCCCACCACACTTCCCATTCCCCGGCCACAGCTCCAGGACACAGGATGAGCCAATGCTTCTCCAGCCAACACACAATTCAGCTCTGGTTTAGAGAGTGACTGACCCCCCCTAAAGCCTTACAGGCCCCAACAGATGGGAGAAGCCTGGGAATGGGTATCCCCCAAATGCCACCCCCAAAATCCTGCACTGAGAGCACACTGCCAGCCCAGGAACTGCAGGCAGCTGCAGCACTCAGTCTCCAGCCTGAGCTGTGCCTGCAACACAGAGCTCACGCTGCTGCTGAGGCACCCCACGTCTGCCCACGGAGCAGCTCCATGGCCAGGGAAGGGCAGCTCTGCAAGGAAGAGGTGGATTCGTGCAAGAGAATGGCAGACCTGGAGCCAGGGAGTGGCCAAAGGAGCCCCCAGACTGCCCAAACTTTGCTGCACAGCACAAAGTCACATCACAGGTCTGCCCCTGTGTCACTCCTGCCTGAACAATGACAGATCTGTGAGAGAATCTGATCCTGACTTGAATATTGCCGGTGCCAGAGAGATCACAGTGATGCTGGCTAAGTGGTTAATTGCCTTCACTGCTGAAATCTGGGCCTGATTTCTGGCCTGAGTTGTCTTCCTTCTGCCACTGTCACTGTATCCCGGTACATTTTATCTGATAAAGAGCTCTCTCACCAAACTTCTGTTCCTATACAGGTATTTACAGATGGTGTTGAAATTACCTCTTAACCTTTTCTCCAATAAGCTAAATATATTGAGCTCGTCAAATCTTCCTACAAGGTGATTCTGAGAGCAGTTCCTGGATTTTACAACATTTCCTGTCCATCATTTTTTGTCTCATCCTGTGGACACATGAATCCATTAACTTGAGCCCTGTGGAAGTCCTCTCCACCCCAAAACTGACTGCTACCATCTACATATGAAAAATGACCACATCTACAATTCCTGAATGAAATAATTCAGCCTTGCTGATTCCAACATGTCCACATCTCCTACCTCCTGTTTAATTTGCTGTCCAATACAGCTGGAATATGAAGAGTTCATCATTCTGTGCTGAGATACACCATTTTGCCTCTTCCCAAACACCAATGCAAGTGTTCACTGAACATTTTGCTTTTTTTCCTTATTAACCGTTCAATTATTCCCATACAGTAATGAAAGAATGCAGGGGTTAGGATTCAGTTGTTCCTAATTAACTTGAAAAAACCCTTTCATTGTCTGTAACTCCACTGGTTCCTGTTCTGCATCCCCTCGTGCAGCCATGGCAGTGCAGGCTCCCGTGCCAGCCAAGGTGGAAGTGAGCTGGAAATGAACTCCTGCTGCTGGATCCATCACTTTTATTGGTATGTTATGTGGAAACTCCATGGAACAGGTAATAGTTGAGGATTAGAGGCGTGGTGAGACACGTGCAGTGCCTGTTCTCACGACTCTCAGGCTGAACAACTGCCACAGGTGAGGCAGCTGCTCACCCAGCACTGGGCAAAGATGAGTCTTTGGCACGGAATGGTGGTGAGGGAGACCACACTGCACATCCACACCAGGCTGCAGAGACCAAGACAGAGAGAGCAGCAGGCAGGACACGGGAGCTGCCCTGCGCTCAGCACCCGGAGCAGGAACTGAGACACAGGAGTTGAGTTTTTGCCAAGTAAAGCAGCTGTGAGAGCGATGAAAGGGAGGTTTTCCTCTGGGAGAAGGGAGCAGAGGTGAAGTGACAGACCTGTGCAGATGTCACCAAATGGGAGCATGGGGTTCCCATGTCTCTGTGGGGTGGGCAGTGTTGGTGTTCCCATCAGCTGGGACACCCCCGTCCCCACAGAGAGGAGATGGGGGGTTCTCCCCAGCAGTTGTGCTGTGCTGGTGCTCTTACTTCATCGCTGACTTTGTTCATGAATTCCTCATCACCATCATTTGCCAGATGTTGTTTAACCTCCTCCCTAGATGTGGTGGGCATGGAGCACGACCCGGGGCAGCGTGGGGCCGCCAGGCTCCCGTGAGCGCGGAGCAAACGGTGACACAGCCCTTTGTGTGGCTGCAGCCACAGCCAGTCTGGGAACGCAGGGAGCTGGAACACTTCCCTGCAGCCAGGGTCACTTCGAAGGCTGCTCACAATTAATCACTCCTGGGGGATGCTGGCCCGGGAGTGCTGGCACGGGCTGGGGGCAGCGGGAGCCTCCAGCTGGCTGTGCCGGGCCACAGCAGCGCCACAGCCCCGCACGGGCCGCAGCTCCCAGCTCTGCTCAGCACTCACCCAGTGCTGCACCCCACTGCTGCTCATTGTATCACTCCTCACACACAGGTACAGCTGCCAGACCACAGCAGCACCGTGCAGCCAGCTCCCCCTGCCCACTGCTGCCCCTTCTCACTAGCGGGACAGAGAATGAACAGTTCACATCTCCTCCCCAGCAAGACTGACATATTTTTAAGCAGTACAACCTTCCTTTTAACTTTCTGGTATTCAGTAAAATATTCTTTTAAAACTCCTAATTATGCTTCACTTTTTTCCCCGTTAAAATTCCTTCTCCCAAAAGATCTGGCACGTAATTGCTTCCAGCTTGGTGAAATTGGCTCAGATACATTTTTGTGTGCATGTGTCTGCGCATGTGTGTGTTTAATACTCTATTTCTGATCTGAATTTCATTCTGCCTGAACACCAGCACAATACAGCCAAGTAACTTTTACATAAGGCACTGCTGAATTTAGTTTGGTGACTGTCTGAAGTGGGGGTGACAGCGGTGTTCTCCTTGGGAGCTGCTCTGCTGTTTAGTACCAGAATTCACAAAGTCCACGGAAGCTTTAGTGCAACTTCCTAAAGTCCTTCAGTGACTTTACTACATTAATGTCATTTACTCTCTACCACAATACTAAGAATTGTCTCAGAACACCAAGGTGCTGGGAAGGAGCAGCAGAAGCGGATGAAGGAAGCATGGTCTGTGTTCCAGATCACCCTCCTGGTCTCTTACTGTGGACAGAGGCGTCACTTACGGTCCCTGCAGAAGCCTGGAATCACAAGCTGCAGGAAATCTGCAGGTCCCACTGTCTGAAACACAACCCAGGCCAGACCCCTGGATCCCTGCGGTGGCTGTGGGAGATGGACGCTCACGACAGGCAGCACAGACACGGATCCACCTGCACGGCTGGAGCAGGAACCTGGGTCTGACACACAGCTGCAGGAGGGAAGGAACAGAGCCAGAACCTTCAGGGCTTGCTGAGGAGTGTGGACCTGGACCAGCCCTGCAGTGACCGATGGAGAACAGCCCCTGCCCCCAGTCCCAGCTGGAAAGGGCCACCTGGGGACACTGGAATTGCTGCATTTTCCTACGTAACTCCAGCTTCTAAAACCATTCACTCAGACAAGGCTTTATCCACCTCTGCCTGCTTTGTTCCCAGCGACTCCTTGGTATGCAGCACAGCCTCCTGGGCTGCACAAATTCAAGGGGATGGAGCAAGCCCTGCTCTGTTTGGAGAACAGGATGGCTCTGCCCCTTGCCTGCTGGTGATGAGCTTTTCCACGTTCCTCTGGCACACCTCCCTGTCCAGCAGCAGAGTGCACACCCCAGGCAAAGGCCCTTTGTGCTGATGGCAGAGGCAGGTCCAGATGGACTCACCACTGGAGCCACTGCCTGCAGTCAGGGGTGAGCTGGGGCTGTGTGACAGCAAAGATTAGGACTTTGGGCCTGCAGCAAGTCACTCCCTGGCCCCTCTCCCTCCTGCAGCACTAAGCCTGGGTTGTATGGATGAGAAAGCTTGGTTTGCTGGAGAAGGCTCCCAGTCCACCTTGGAGAACGCTGGCCACCCCTCCAGCCCAGCCCTCCCTGGCAGCACCAGGCAAGTTATTTACACTGAGATTTTCACAGGTGGCCACTAATTACACTCTTGTAGCTTTTCCAGGTGCCCCATGCAAAGCACCTGAGCCAGACGTTCCAGAATTTGGGATGCTGAGAGCTAAAGCCACAGCCCCCAGGCCTGGCTATCTGCCCCATGCCCACCTGGGTGCCCCGTGCCTTCCTGGCTGCCCTGGGCACCTTGGCCAACCCTAGGCACGGCTCTGATCACCATGGCACTCTGCTGCCTTGTGCTTCTCCCTCCCTGCTCCTCACCTCCTTCCTTTCTCCAAGGCCTTTTCCCTGCTCAGCCCTGCACTGCACGGCTCCTTAGTGAACTGGTAAGGAATAAGTATATCAACTCCCAGTAATTATCTCTAATTAGGGTTAGTGATTATACTGTTGGGTTGGAGAAAATCAGTCTCTGCTTTTGCACTGGGGAGGGCAGGCAGAGCTGGGGTGTGGAGGGAGGAAGCACCAGCAGCTCCCTGCGTGCTCCGATCCCCTCTGTGACCCTGTCCCTGCCTGTTCCAGGAGCAGGAGCCAAGGAGGGGACAGCCCACGCTGTGGTGGCACTGGAGCACAGACACTGTCACCCTGCTGGCCCCCGTGGGACGGGGCTGCACACGGGGCAGGGCGCTGCTGCTGCACAGGCTCCAGAACAGCAGCACGAGCACAGGCCTGAGGACATCCTGCACCTCCTCTGGCACAGGGCTCGCTCAGCAACGGGGCAGGGACTCCCCCACGAGCCCAGAGTGCTCCAAGCCCCATCCAACCTGGCCTTGGACACGGCCAGGGCAGGGCAGCCACGGCTCACGAGTGCCAGCAACTGAAAGGGCCTCAGGGCCTCAGGGCCGGGTATTTGCTTTGGGGACAGGATCCAACCCACCCACCACTGCCAAATGCCCAGAACCACTGTTCAGGTGACTTACATCAACCCTTGCCCAAATCAGCCTCTAATAACGTGTTCCTCCTGTTCCTCCTGCCTGGGGCAGACTGAGCTCTGAAAGACAGGAATGGTGAAAAGGCCTAAAAAAAGGCCAAATTCTTGAGAGAGAAAAAGCAGTTCTTGGGCTACAAACTGAGGGCACAGAATTAGCAGATGCTTTTGACACTTTTGGCTTCACCTTCTCTTTGCCTCAGTATTCATTCTTTAGAAAGGAGTAACACCTGTGATAATCAGGTTACAATGCCTGGAAATATGAAATTCATCCTAACTGTAGTATATCATAGCAAATTAAACCTTGAGCTGACCCAGCAGAATCTTGGCCCCCCAGCCTTCTGCCCAGTACTAGAACCAGGCACCAAGGATTGCTGGGCCTGCCCCACCTTGTGTCATCCCCCTCAGCTGCAGCCACACTCCTCCTCTTCCCACTGAGTTCTGATAATTTTTAGCTTCCACTCAACGCAAAACTTTAAACCAACAGCTCAAGCCTCACATTTGGATTCATCCTCCACCTTCAGACATGCAGATAAACATTGGTAAGAGGTTACTGTATGACTGTAATGGTGAATGTATAATATTTATAATATACATATGAATTTGCAGTATTTTATACATGATTCATGATGCAAAATATTAATTACAGATAAATTTTAGTAAATCTCTCATCTCAGCTTCATCTTCAGACTACAAACAACCCTTTAACATATTATTGGGAAGGGCAGAAGTCCCACACGGAGGAACAGACAGACCTCACCTTCTTCCTTTCAGCTCCATGTCCGAGTTACACAACTCCAGACTGGTTTGGGTTGGAAGTGACCTCAGAGATCATCCACCTCCAGCCCCTGCCCTGGCCCTTGGCTGAACAGCAGTGACTAACACTGGACTTTTACAGCCAGACTCTACAGAAAGCCAAGTGAGCAAGCCGAAATCACAGCTGGAGGGGGGGAGGGAGGGAGGGCACCTCCCCACAGCTGGCACCGAACCAGATGTGCGTGGGCACTGCCCCCACCCCGGTCCCAGGCAGCCCCTCAGGCTGGGGGGAGGCACTGGGGGCCCTGCTCTGGCTCCCACCCTGCTGCCCAGCTCACAGGGACCACAGCAAAGAGCAGGACAGGACCTGCCTGCGAGCAGAACACACCGAAACCACACCTGGGGGCCGTGGAGCCACACGCTGTGCATGGGTCAGGGCAGCCATGGACTGCAGACAAATCCCAGGGACAACAAACCCCATCCAGCTTTCCCTGCAAAGTCTGGAGCACAGGTGTAACCTGGATGTTCCTGGACACGGCAGGGAAGGGTGACAGGAGCTGCTGTTGAGAGGGAAGCAAAAGCAACTTTGTTTCAGAACTCAGAGCTGAGCTTTCCCTCCTGAGTACCCTGTTTCCATTATTTTGTAGGAGATTAATGACCCTGCTCTGACCTGAAGGATCTGTTGTGCAGCCACAGCCAGGAGAAAGGTAGATGATCCACCAGCCTCCTGTCTGCCATGACCTGCACCACCCTGCTCTCACTGCTCTTCTTCCCTCAATGTCATTGTCCCCCACGGCAAGCAGCGGTGTGCCAGGGAAACAGGTTTTCCCTTTTCTTTGTTAATTCTTCCCTCATTACATTTGAAATTCCACAATCAGTGTGCACTGTAATTGTCGAATTTGATGCTAATGATTAATGAATTAAACATGGATCCATCAATTAGTCCTCGGAGAATAATTCTGCATAAAGCAGCGGATAATGTAATTACAGTAACAAAGATAATGAGATGTTAACATCGACGGAGCCCGACGTGACATGATCACAGCAGGCTCAGCAACCCCGGCCTGGGGGAGCCAATCCCTCACTCTGCAGAGGCAGAGCATCGGGGGGCCCGGGCTGGCGGGGGGGCCCTGCCACCGCGGCGCTCCCGGCCCCGGCACCGCCTGCCCCGGCAAAGGCTCCCGGCCCTCCGCTCCAGAGGCCACCACGGAGCTGCCACGGCCCCAGCCAGGACCCCGAGCTGCCTGGAGACCATCCCCTGCCATCCCCAGTCTGGAGCAGCTGAGGCCAGCACGGGACCCTCCCACACCCAGCGGGCAGGGCCAGGGTGGGCACGCTGCCACTCCACACCCACGGCCCCCCGGCCTGTGCTGTGGAGCCAGGGGTCGGTGCCAGCACACAGAGCTCGGCCCAGGGACAGCTGGACTCTCCTCACCTCAGAGCAAACAGGAGCATCAGCCAAGCTCTGCATCCCAAGCAGTGCCTCCCACCACCACCCGCTCTGGAAAACTCTCCCTGGAGGAGATGCAGGAATGATGCTGCAGAAACAGAGGAAGAGGACTCACACTGGCACTGGCCCAAAGCCACGTGTCAGACCATGCAGACTGTTCCTGGGGCTGCAGGGAATCGACCAGCAGCAGTCCCCACCCAAAACTCTCCTGAGCTCGAGCTCGCAGCTCCGTGTTGAGCCCGGCTGGCCTGTCCTGCTCAGCCTCCCCTGCACTGAGGACAGGGCTGCCACCTGCCCTCCTGCACCACTCAGCAGCACATCCCACAGAGACTCATGGTCCTCAGGAAGCTGGAGAATCCCCCACGGGCCCCTCAGAGTGGAGCAGAACTCTCCCTGATCTCTTTAGCCTGATCTCTTCACTCTTGTGCTCTGGCTCCCCCACGTTTGTCTCCTTCATTCCCATCTCTGTCTGCTGCTGGAAACACCTCCACTTGCTGCCTGCAACCACAAATATCTCTGCATTACTGCAGCCTCTTCCTTCCCTTCTCTTCACTCCCCACTCAGCAGGGATTTGAAGGAGACACCTGACCCAGCAGTGCCCCACCTCTAGTGAGTACCTGCCCTCAGGCCATAGCACCCGTGAGCTCTGGCAGATCTGATCCTCCCTTTCCTGCCCTCTCCAGCCCAACCACTGCAGTCCCATCCCCTGCCACTGGAAGGGAAACCTTCTCCTGGACCAGGCTGCTCCAAGACCTGTCCAGCCTGGCCCTGGACACTTCCAGCAACAGGGCAACCACAGCTCCCCTGGCCAACCAATGCCAGGACCTCGGCACCCTCACATGGAAGAACTTCTAACATCCAATCTAAACCACCCCTCCTTCAGTATAACATCATTTTCTCCTTTGTCCCATCACTCCAGGCCCTGGCCCAAGCTCCCTCTCCAGCTTTAGACACTGGAAGGGCTCTAAGGTATTCCCCGGAGCCTTCTCTTCTCCAGGTTAACACCTTCAGCTCTCTCAGTCTATCTCTGTAGGAGAGGGCTCCAGCCCTTGGGGCATCTCCGTGGTCTCCCCTGGACAATGGGAACTCATCCAACCCAAAATAAAACCAAGCTCAACCACAGTAAAGTTGCCTTTGTGAATGGTTTAAACACTGGGGCACAATCATGACCGAGCTCAGAGCTCCCATTGGTTTCACAAACACAAGTCCCTTCCTCATTCCTACTGTACTTAGCTTGAAGCTGTCTTTATCTGCTTTGGAGTTATTCTGAATCCTCACCAGAGCACTGCATCCATGTATTTCATCCACATGCAGGGCAAGGTGAGATTTTATTTTTTTCTTCTTCTCCCCTCGTGTCTCTGGCCTTTCCTCACCCCAGGTAAGGACTGTAAGGTAAGGTCTGTGTGTGCAGGGGACATCAGCCAGCACCCTCACGTACCTTTGCAGAGTTCAGGTCACAGATGAACCACAGACATTGCTCTGAACTCTAACCACTGGCCACCTGGTTTGTCCAGAGACTCCTGGGGCAAGACAGCAAATCCCTCAGGTCTCCAAAGTTTGTGTCCTCTGAAGATTCATTTGTGATGGGCAAAGAACTGCAAACTTTGTGCTTCCTCTCCAGTTCCAAAATACGTGTCAAACGAGAGATGCCCAGTGGATGCAGTAACAGTCCCATCCACAGTCCCAAAGCTGGGAAAACTGTGAGGTCACTGCTAATTTGAAGCCAGGCAGATTCTCCATCAACCCTAAATCCAGCCCTAGGCATTGCATAGGGATAAGAGCACATCACATCAGAGGGTCTGTGTCCCATCAGTGCACATGGTGACTGCATCCACTGCTACTGGGCTTGGAGGCATCAGAGAGAGTTAAAAAATTCCCCAGAAAAGCCTTTACTGATTGTGTACCAGAAGAAAACCCTTTCTGACACTGCAGGCACAGCCAAGGCAGGACACACACCGTGTGCTCAAAGCTGCTGTCCCAGTGCTGAGCCCGCGTGGGCACTCCCACTCGGGGCAGCCCAGAGCACTGCTGTGCTCAAGGGCCAGGGCACACAGGCAGCAGGGACCCAAAGCCACAGACCCTGCACGGCACCAGAGGCTCCCACCCCTGCACACACAGGCCCAGCAACACCACAAGCTGCACTGAGGCACATCCTGTGAACAGAAAACTGCTCTTACTCTGAAGGCTCAGGCACTGCTAAGTCCAACTGCTCTCCAGATAAACTGTTCCAACACTGATTTCCCCCCTGCCAGGAAACTGCATCTCCTCCCCCGTGTGAACTGCTCTAACTGCAGCTCCCATGCACTGCGCCTGCTGCAGTCCCATGCTCTGCTCTCTCCCTGGCACTGTTTTTCCAGCAGCAGTGATCAGTAATGCAGGTCCAGCCCAGCCCGCTCCTGTGAGCCCATCAGGACCCAGAGGAATGCTGGAAGCGGGATATGGGTTAAGTGAGGAGCTGGTCTGACACCAGCATAAGCTCCTCTGTGGTTTGAATCCTTTCCCCAGCTCTGATACCTCTTGCTAAGTCAGAGCTCAGACAAGGCACCTCTGACATGCAGGCAGAGAAGTGTCCCTGTCCAGAATCAGGAACTGTCCCCACGCTGGGGCACGCTGAGTGTGGGTCAGTGGTGGTGACAGTCAGTGTAGAGGGGAGAGCCAAGGCAAGGAACAGGCAGAGCTGCACAGTCCTGGTCAGGACAGATAGTTTATGCACAGATGACTTCTGACTTGACAAGAACAGCAGTTTGGGTTTGGGAGGGCTTGTGATGTTCTCCTTGGCACCACGTTACTGGTGACGTTACTGTGCCCATCCCCTGTCTGTGTCTATGTGTGTGTGTGTGTGTGTGCAGGACTCCAGCAGAGTCCTGCACTCCCCCCAGGTGCCCCCCACCTCCCCTCAGCCCCAGGGCACTCTGAAGCCCTGTGCTGACAGCGTCTGACCACAGGGCAGAGCTGGGGCACAGAGCAGGAATGAACAGGACGGGGATGTGTCACCCAAGCTCATCCTCAGTGGCAGTACTGGAGCTGGAAGGATTTCTGTGATCAGCAGCACCACCAGCACTCAGCATCCTAAACAAAGCCTTTTCCAAAACCTGTGCACCAGACTGTGCCAACGGCTGGCTGGGAAGAAGGCAGGTGGAAACTGCCCACCTGGCCAAGGACACCAGCCCCAAGGATGCAGAAAAGGCTCTGGGAAATGGGGGCAGGAAGGCCCCAAGTTCAACAGCGCCCCCAGGCAGGGTGAGAACCTCCCACAGCAGCAGCAGCAGCAAGGAGGAGCATGGCAGGAACTCTGTGAGAGCAGGAGTGTGACAGGAAGCCTCTATGAGAGGCCAGAGGAGCTGCCAGCCTCCCAGTCTCACCTCACCACACTCCAGGACAACTCTCCAATGTGCACACAGAGTGATGATCCCAGACCAGATCTTCACCATTTCTCCAAGGGAAAGTGAAGAGGAAATACGGTCTCAAAACCAGAAAGAAACAGAAGACAACTTGTCAGGAACCAAGAGCCTTGGGATTTCCTTTGGTTTAGGGAGCAGCAGCTTCTACCATGCACAGAAGAGCACCAGCCTCAACACTCTCCTCTGGGTGAGGAAATCCACACTGCCAGTTAATTCCTTTGACATTCCTCTGTCCTGGACACCAACCAGCACAAATCCTAAGAGCAGCTGACCCAGGACCTGCACAGAAATACTAACGCCCACCAAAGGGACTCGCTGAGGGCAGTGAAAGCAAGACCCTTCAGAAGGGGTTCTGCTCTCGGCTCAGCAAAGCCAGGAATTGTGGAGGGATGGCAGCTGGCTGTGTGGCACCCAGGCCAGCTCTTACCTGTGCCTCCTGCCAGCTGCGAGCTGCTCCGCTCCTTGGCCAGCCCGTTGGCCTTGGGGCTGGCGCTGGGCGCTGCTGCCGTGGTGGCCCTGGGGAGCCGCTTGCCCGGGACCTTCACCGTGGTTCTCAGCAGATCTATCTCCTTCCCGTGCACGTTCTGCATGTAGTCCTGCAGCAGAGGCAGAAGGGTGGAGGATCAGCCCCGCCCCAGCCACACACGCTCAGCTCCCCCCTCCTCGGAATCAGCACTAGGCCCTGTCAGATGCCAGGACGAGCCCATGGGGGAAAGCACGGCCGGGGAGCAGAGATCAGATGGAGCCCAAGGGCCGCAGGTGGCCAGCACTTCCTCCTCCCTGTCAGCCCTTGTTTGATCTCAGCACTCAGCTGCAACAGCTGATAATAGAATATAATATAGTCACAGCATAAGCAATGGGATACCTAAAAATTCCCCCTCAGGTCACAGCTGGGGTAAGAGAAACCCAAACCAACAGAACTCAGGTAACTCCCTTGCTCATTCACCTGTAGAGCTTCCTATTATTCAAAACTTGGTGCTTCCACCATTTCTTCTGGTAGAAATGCAATATACAACCAAAACCCCATGTGCAGACTGCAACTATCACTCTGCTCTGTCTTCCAAGAGCACCTCAGCTTTCAGTCAGAATGAGGGTGCAGACTCCCAGTCTCTCCTGAGCACTGTGTCCCTTCCTGTGCCTCCCACCCCTCCTGCTCCATGGGGCACTGTGGCTCTTCCCCAGCCCTCTCTGATGAGGCCAGCTCCTCCTCGGGCTTGTGCCCTCAGAAGGGGAAGACCCAACCTGTGTTACAGAAGGGAACTGCTGGTGAGATCCTGAGGGAGCAGGGACCAACACAAGAGCTTCAAGGCTCTGGGAGGAACAGGGAGCTGGGGACACCATCCCTGGTGTCCATCAGGAGAGGAGGCACAGCTATCCAGGGAGAGCTTGTAGCTGCTGTGGGGGCTTGGGTTTACTCCAGCTCACAAGGAGGTCACCAAAAATATTAACTCAGAGATGGTCCTGTCCGCTTCCACATCCAAGAAGATAAAGACATGAACAAGCTCAGTTTAAGAGCAACAAACCTCCCATCCTGGCCCCCAAAGCAGGAGAAAGGGGCTGCACAGGCCATGCTCTGTGCCCTAAGGTGGTTATTTGCAAGGGTCACAGTCTCCCAACAGCACCTTCACACCTTGATGTGAAGCCCTCCCTTTCCACTGACCCCCAGCCGGCATCCTGCCCTCACCGCACATCCTCCCGTGCCCCCAGGGGCCGGGCAGCCTCAGACCTGGCACTCCCCACACAGAGCCCCCATGACTCTGACACCACCAGCCCCAGCAAACACCCCACCACGCTGCTCCCAGCTGGGTGAGACCTGGAGACAGCCCTGGGCAGGACCCTCGGAGGGGCTGGAGGATTTTCCCTCACTCAGCACAACTGGCGCGGTCGCCGGCTGCCTGCCGGAGCGAGCGGTCACTGGCGCTCGGCTTTTATTACCTACCATAAAACAGCAATTTCTTCCCAAGCCTCCTCGCTAATTACCCAGCCAGTTCTCTCATTTCATTTTATTACTGGAATTAACAACGAGTTCAAAGCGTGGAAAGCTATTAAGATGTGTGATTAAGCCACATTCAATTAGTTTCTACAAACAATTTAATTGATGTTGCAGATAGAATTAACAGAAGGTGATTGTGTGAATGGCTCCACTGGCTGCAAAATGGGAGCTGCTTCCCCGGCTCTGTGCAGCGCGGCCGGCGAGCCTGGGCTCAGCCACGCACCTTCCCAGCAGCAGAACTCTCTCCAAGGCTTTGGGGAAGTGATGGGAAACTGCACCAGGCTCTTCACACAACTTGTTCTTTTCCTGTTGCTGAACACACTCACAGAAAGGTAGAAATACAGATGCAACAAGGAAAGCCCTGCTGAATCCAGGGATCAGGCCCCCAGCACGCCTGCCTCCATTTCCAGGCATCCTGCTCGTCCCTGAAATCAGCTGCCTGGGGCAGAGGCAGAGTGGAACTCAGGGCAGGAACCCACCACTGCCCCACAGCTCCCCACCATGAGCCTGGGCTGGTGGTCAAGGCAGGTTTGCTTCCAGAAGGAACACAATTCCAGGGCCAGGGCCTGCTCACCAGCACACATTTCACCAGTCTGTGTCTGCAAACCTGGAGGCTACGCCTGGCTCCCAGTGAGGTGGAGGTGCCAGAGTCCAGATGCAGAAATAGGCTGGGTGATGAACTCCCAAAAGCAGATGCAGAGCTCCACCAGGAAGCTTTGGTTGGTAGAATCAGCACTGCCAGAGCCAGGCCCTGACCTCTATCCCATGGGGCACAGACACATCCTGGCCAGATGGGGACTGGAGGAGAATGAAATCAGGGCTTACTGATCTCTGAGATCCCAACAGCCACCCCAGAAGGGACAGAGAGAGAATGCAACAGAGATGGAAGAGAAGACAAGCCAGGAATTGCCCTGACTTATGCCAAGGAACAGCCCAAAAAGAGTACAAAAATGCTCTGGGGCATTGAACATCCTGATGGACAGGGAAGACTCTTCCTGCAAGGCTCAGCCTGCCCCCAGGGACCCCTTTGCTGCATCCAGAATTCCATCATCCCCCAGACACATGGCAGCACAGGTGGAAAAGAAGCTGGGACTTCTCATCCCATGGCAAGAACTGGATGCTGCACATGCCCTTGGCTGATGCTCTGGGGTTTGCTCTGGCCCACAGCTGCCCTCACTCCGAGCCAGCCAGCCTGGGATCTGCTGCCACACTGAAGTGACAGAAGAGTACGTGCTCGTCCTCGGGAGCACAGGTTTGCTCCATCCCTAACTGTGCTCTGCTTGTGTCCTCTTGTGAAAAGACGTGGGAGTTTTGCCTTGGGCCACAGGGCACAAATCCATCACAGCACCTCCTGATTCACTCTGGAAGATGGGGAGGAGCAGATACAACAGGAGATCCTCCTCTGGACTACCCCTTCCAAGCAGGTCATGCACCAGGTACCAGAGGGAAAGGGGGGCAGAGAGGCTTTGCAGGTCCCCCAGCGTGCTGCCAAAGCTGCAGGACACCAGGGGCACGATGGTGGGTGCCAGGGTCCTCTCCCCAGCTCCCGGGCAGGCGATGCCACAGGGAGGCACACGCAGCCCAGCCTTGCAGCAGACAGGCTGGGCAGCCCGTGCTCTGTGCCCACGTGTAGGTAAACACATCCTGCCATACAGCTCCTATCTCAGGTGCAAGGTCCAGAGCTCCTCGTGGAAACAGGAAAGGCACAGCTGGCACCACCCTCAGCAGCGGGCTGCGGATCACCAGTGGCACCAGCTGGAAGAAAACCAGATTTTTTACTGGGGCAATGCAGTAATGAAATGAAATGCTGACGTGCAGGAGGGAAAGCAAGTGGCATCAATCTTGATCATCCCCTGAGGAAGGAATGGTGAAAAAAGGAGAGAAACCTGGTGTGTGGCAGCATCTGAGAATAGCTAAACAACAGCCCAGAAATTGCTCTGCCTCCACAGCTGATGGTAAGAGCACGGTAATTTCCATGGTGGAAATATGATAAGCCCATACACACAGGTGTACAGGTGAGCACACATGCAGAGATGGCAGCAGCAGCCCCTCCCTCCTGGTTTGGTGCTCCAAAGACCAAAAACTGGGGTTACAAAGTTAGAGAACTGCAGACCACAGCACAGTACGGGGATTGAGGACTCTAAGAAAAAGCTCCAACAAATTAGAGAAAGAAAATGCAATGGTTGGGTCTCCAGTTCAAGGCCAGGAGGGTCCAGGGGCTCCAGAGCTGGATAACTGAGCATGGTAAACCCTGGAGTGAGGGTGCAGGGTTAGCAATGAGGACAAAGAATCTGAGGTTCAGGGCACTCCAGTACCACACACCTGGGGAGATCAGGGACAGACTGAGGGCCTGGAACAGTCACAAGAGCTGCAGCTCCTTGTTCTTCTCCTTGCAGCCCCCTAAACCACCCAGCTACCCCAGCCATGCCCGTCCGTCTGTCCTGGGCAGTCCTTGGCAGAGGTGCTGGGCCTGTGTCACAGGTGTGTCTGTCCGTGGCTGCTGCTGCAGCAGCAAGCCGTGCTCCAGAGGGAAGAGGGAAGAAGCCATTAGCCCCACAGTGGGGAGGCGACAGAGATGGATGGGGCGGCAGCTGCGCGCCCGAGCAGGATCGGAGCCGCAGCGGCGGCGGCGCGCTCGGCAGCCCCACACACACCTCGTCTCCATTACCCAACACCCAGCAGCCAGGAAAATTACTCCACACCCAAATGGCACCACCAGATACGGCTGCAAGGAGTTCTCTGCCTGCTCCTCACCGGCTGCAGGGTAGGCCCCGCTTGAATGGGCTGAGCAGGCAAACAGGAGGGGAGTGCAGCTTCCCAGTGCAATCCTGCACAAAGCGTGTTCCCAGCAGCCTAGCACTGCACAAACAGCCTGCAGGAGACAGCCTCCTCCAGACCCCCGTAAAAACCAGGTCTGCTGAAAATACGCCTTGGAGGTGGCCAGCCCTGAACTCCTGCACAGGGCAGAGCCCAGAACTTCCACCTGCTACCAAACTCTTCTCCAGCCCCTCTCTGCCATGGTGGCTGCTGCAAGAGCACCAGCAGCCACAGCACAAAGGACACTGCTCTGTCCCCCTGCTCCTCTACTCAGCCCAGTACTCACGTGCAGGCTGGGGTGGTAGGTGAGGACCCCGTTGTCACACAGCGTCACGTACTTCTTCTTCCACTCCTTGTTGAGGGACTTGCCGCTGCGTTTGAGGAGAATGCCCTAAAAGAAAAGAGTCACGAGTCTCAGGTGGTGCTTGTTCCAGGCACCTCATGCTCTGCTCCAGCACTGCCCCTTGGAGACTGGTCTTTGAGAAGAAACAAGCAGACTCATGAAAACATCTAGGTCAGCTTTCCCACACTTCCCTGGGCTGCACCCTTTCCTTCCCAACCCCTCAGCCCCCAGAGACAGCCCCCTCCCTTTCAGGGATAAGGGTCTCCACATGTCAGTGCCAACGTTCAGGTCCTCGGAGGGACCCATCACATCCTCTGGTGTCCCAAACCACTCCCTTGGAGAAACTCTTGCCATGCTGGAGAGCAGTGCCCACACAGGACAGGAGCCAACCTCACTAGCACAGACACAGATTGCTCCCACACCTTCCCCCACCACCCAAAGTACAGAGGGACAGTCAAGACAGGGAAAAGTGGGGACAGGCAGGAGCTGACTGAGAAACAACACTCCAAACACAGGTCTCCCAAGGGATGCACATTTTCTTGCCTGCTTGTGATTCTGAGAGCTGTCACACAGAGTAGGGACAGATCCCAGGAGAGAGTGCAGGTCCTGAGCAGCTGAGAGTTAGGGTCATCCCCTTTTCTCATCAGGATTTTACCTGAGACCCACCCTGCCTGTCGCTGGCACAACACACTGCCAGGACCAGAAATGACTGCACTTGCCTGTGCTGAACTCCCTCTCCCCACCAGGATAACCCTGAACCAACTCCACTGATCTGAACCAAGGCTCAGAGCACAGATGAGCCTCATGCTCTCCCCATTCGTTTTTGCCTCCCCAGGAAATCTACCTCCAGCAAGAATTTATCATGTATCAGGTAAGGACAAAGGTGAGAGGGGGATGGAAGCTGGGGCAAGACACCAGGTGCAAGGGCTCTGGGGCAGGGAGAGCACATCAAGCACTGTCAGCAGGGAGGCAAGCACAGCATGGGGGACAAAAGTAGGAAAGAGTAACAAAGTCTGGGAAAAAGCTGGATCTACCAACTGTCAGGCCTGGCCCCTCCGAAATTGCTGTCTGGACAGACACCCAGACTGCCTGTTCCTAACTTGGCAAAAAATCTGGGCCCCAGGCCAGCCCCTCCTCAAAAACCTGGGCAGAAAGTGTCAGCCCCGCCAGCCTCGGCATATTTGGGGGCCCTGTCCCAGTGCCTGGAGACTGAGCTGCTGCGCCTGCACGGTGCAAGGCCCAGCACGGAGTGATGGGGGACAGCACTGCCAGACGTGACCGTGAAATCAGCAATGAATGGTGCAAACAGGCACAAGTCCCCGTGGCCACTCCAGCTCAGAGCTCAGGCAGCAAACAGGGGGAAAAGAACTTCCTCCTGCACATGCAGGGATGGAACAGCAAAACAGAGTGGCTGGGGCAAAGCTGTGTAGGCTGGATCAGATCCCTTGCCCTGAAGAGCTCAAAGGACATGAGCTGAAGAACTCAGTAGTAATCAGAAGGTGCTGATGAGAACACGGCATGGAATGTGGCAGCTGACCAAGAGTTCCTGCTCTGCCAAGGTCTGCCAGGAGGCAAGCAGCAATCCTTGGAGTCACAGCTGGATGCTCACACCAAGCAAATCTGGGGAAAAGCTATGGCAAACAGTGATGGGCAAAGAGTGAGAGGAGGGAAGAGCAGAGCAGCCAATGCCAGCAGTGCAAACGGGACATTAGAGGAGCCTGGTTCCCCCTTGGGTAAAACACAGTATCTGATGGCAGGAGTGACTGTGCTGACAAGTGTTTTTAGCTTTCTGTCGGGTCTTTAACTGAGCAACAACACCGTTAAACACCAGTTGTACAAAACCCATAGAGCCAGTAATGGATGGAATGAGAACTAGTCAAATGCAAGGTCTCAAAACATGTCCATGTCTGAGAATAAGCGTAGTTATAAATGGCAAACCTGTGTCCAACAGAAGGACTTAGAGAGGTGCAGCCAACCTGCATCTGATTCAGACTAGTTCCTTTAGTCTTGCTTAAATGAACTCCAAGAAAACATAAAACCAGAAAACCTAAAATAATGTGACAACTGTATGGTGTAAATCACCACAGTGACTGGTCCTTAACCCCAGCTGCCTCCTGTCACTGGGCAAACTGAGCTGCTGGGCCCAGCAGGCACGGTCCTCCTCAGGGGCCAGGACCCTGCAGTGGGCTGTCAGGGCTGGCCCTGCACAGGGACCGGGTGGGAGCATCCCACGTGTGCTCTTGGGCTGGATGTGCCATCCCTGAGCAGCTCCCGAGCTCCCAGTGCAGCGTGGCAAAGGTGCCTCGGTGTGGCAGCGCCTGTTGGGTCAGACAGGGTTAACTCCCACCTGTGACATTGTCACAGCAAAGCAGAGCTGGAGGGGTGCCGGGAGCTCTGTCCCTCCCTGGACAGGCTCAGCTGTACCCTGTCACTCCAACCTCTTCACAAAAGCTGCAGTGATGGACACCGGTCCTCCCCACTGGAGATGGGATCCCGGTGTCCTTGCACTCCCAGAGGAGAGGGCAGCCATGGCAGGGGCAGGAGATCCCGGCTCCTGTGTGCCCTCCTCCCACACGCAGCCAGCAGGACCCGCGTTCCTTTGCACTGGTTCTGACCCACCTAACGCCACAGTTGGGCCACACATTTCCCACACGGAGTATGAAAATGATGGTTCCTCCTCCCGCACAAAGCTAGTTTAACATCCACCAGCTCACCCAGGTAAATGGTGAATTCTCTGTAATTCAGAACATTTCAGTATCCTACAAACAGATCTGCTCCAGACAGGGCTGAAGTTACATATCTAACTCAAAGTCACTGTGTGGAATTCTCCTGCTTCTGAGCATGACAATTCCTTCTGGACACAGTGATCTCCTCTGGGCACGAAGATTCCTCCCGGGCATGTAATGATCCCTTCTGGGCATGATAATTCCTCTTCTGGCCTTAAAGCCAGCTCAGTTCCACAGTCTGTCCTGCCCTTTCCTAGCATCCTGCAGAACAGGTCCTCCCCTCCCTTGATGCTACGAAACACTCCCTTCAGCACTTCCAGCCTGCCCCAAACACGTGCTGCCTGCAGAGAACAGCTGGCTGCAGCTGGGTCAGCCTCAAACCCGCAGCCTGGCAAACTGAGGCACAACCAGACTCAGAGCTGGAAGGGAGGACTGGCACTACAGCCCCTTTCTGCAAGCCAGAAGGAACAACAGCCCAAAAGGGAACAACCCATAGCAGAGGCCACCCACCCATGCCCCCACGAGCCTCCCAGCCGGGCTCCTCATGGCTCCGAGACCCCATGCTCCTCAGCCTCCTCCGCAACTTGTGGGAAGACTTGCAGGAAATAACTCTTTCCCAAGTTTCTCCCGTGTCACCCACAGAGGGAGCAGAGCCCGACGCTCTCCCCGTGCCCGGCGTCGTTCCCGTTCCCGGCATTCCGCGGCTCCGCGCCGCGCGGGCTGTGCTGCTGCACAGCAAAAGCACAGCAGCAGCAATATGCAGCGTAATGAAGCAGGGAGTGGCGATGGCCCCCAGAGGACTCGTTTACTCCACAAATCTCCCTTCCACTCACTTTTTGCTAAGAATTTTAACACCAAACTTAATTGTGAAGTCGCGTATTGATTGGAAAATGCAAATGGCAATTTAAATGTAATCTAAGCTCCCAGCATGATCCCAGCTCCCAAGGAGGAGGAGTCACCCGCCTTGGGCCCTGCTGGAGCGCGTGGCCCGAGCAGAGCCAGGCCAGGGGCCAGGGGACCCCCGGGCTGCCAGCACGCTCCATGCAGCCTTCCCAGAAAGATCTGGTAGATGTGCAATTAGGAGCTCATTCCTGGTAACAAACAGCTGAGGAAGCTTCGTGTCCCGACCTAATTAACCCACTTCTCAGAGAGAAGCGTGCAGCTATGAGGGAACTCCTCCAGCCTTGCAGGACCATCACCAAAAGGACACTGCGGCACACAGACCCCAAGTTCCTTGGCACAGAGCGGCCCTGGCAGAGGCACCGGCTGCCTGGAGGGTGCAGAGGTGCTGTTCCAGGTATGGGGGGGCCCCAACACCCACAGTCTCACCTGTCCCCTTGGGGAGCTCCATCTTTTCCAGATGTGCACAAGGGAGACAGATCAGGTCACCCAGAGGTGCTGTGCTGGAGAAGGCAGTGACAAGTGGCAATCGGTACCCTGTAGTAGCAACACACATCCTCCTCAGCCAAGGCTCCCCAGTGTTTCTTTTTCCACAGCATCCAGCCCAGCCTCCTGCTTCCTGGCTCCATGCAAACCCCCGGCCTCGCACGCTGAGGAGGGCTGCCAGCGCTTCCCCATGCTTGCTCTGTCCTCACAGAGATCAGGAAGGGACTGTGGATCCCAGTGCTCGCAGCCACGGGTCACGGGTGAGCCTGCTGCCCCGGCACTCGCTGCCTTCAGCTGGCAATGTAAGCCCAGAGCAGCCTCGTTCTGCACGCACAGGAATCCAGCTGCTCCTGAGGGGACCTGCCAGCAGCCCCAGCACCGAACACGCCAGCCCAGTGGTGCCAAGGGAAGCCAAGAGTCCAAGCTGGCCACAAACCCAGGCAGGAGATCCTGCCCGTTTGCCACTCACAGTCCCAAACTCGCCAGCTTCTCTGCTCTTATAGCTGGGCACGACCAATGAACAGTCTAAGGGAAAACTAACAAAAGGCCCCACTCTCCCAGTGCCTCTCAGAGAAAGCAAGCAATGAGACCTCCATCTTCCAGAAGGGGCAGGTCCATATCAGAGACCAGAGCAACATCCCCTGTCTCAAATCTGTGATACAGAGCAAAACCTCCTGGGAGTCTTTGCTCCTCTCCCACTGGTGGTACCAAGCATCACTCCTTGTGGCACAGGGCCATGACAGGAACATGCCAAGCTGTAGTGCCAACCTCCCCATGGACCCCCAGGCAGCCCCCTCCCCACAGGCCACGTGTCGATATCTGCTGGCACAAGCCCAGTGTCCACCTGTCAAACACCACTTCCCCCATGAATGTTCCTGTAAAAACACTGCTGGGACCTCTGGCCTCTGTGAAATCGCCTCTCGCGACTCTGGCTGGAAGAGGGGCCAGTCCTGAACCCAGCATGGACCTGGATCTCCCATAGTGGACTCTTTGCTCCAGGCTCTCCTTGTGAGCTGCTGCTGCCATGAACTGGTCCCGTCACTTAGCCCCGAACCAGGCAACAGTTTGGCATCTTCTCCTCCTTGCAAAGCCCAGAAAGGATGTACAGGTTGTGTTTGCAGGCTTTGCCCTCTGCTGGTCTCAGTTCTCCCCATTTCACACATCAACAGCACAGAATGACTTAATCCCACTAAACCAACACAGCCTCTGGCAGACCAGCAAGGCCAGGCCCTGTCAGCAGCACAGAGACACAGGAGCAGGTAAAGCAATTATCCTGCCCTGCCAAGTGGAGGGAGATCCTGGGAAAAGGAAGCCAAAGGTTCAGACACAAAAGGCTGTCAGGTCCCTCTCAGGACCAGCCCTCTGGCAAGCAGCAGCAGGAGCTGGGGAACCAAGTCAGGTCTCACTGAGGGCTGCAGCTGCTCTACTCTCAGCCTCCCCTACCTGACCACAGAACAGCTACTTCCCTTCTGACCCCAAAGCAGAGCATGTGGGCACTGCCACTGCAAACAGATGACCAACCACAATCACCAACCCACCTCATGCCAACGACCCACTGCACACAACAGTAACCCACCACAACCACCCACTGCACACAAGAGTGACCCACCACAAATGACCCCCACACACCAACAGTGACCCCTCATGCCAGTGACCCGCTGCACACCAACAGGCCCTGTGCTGCAGAGGGCAGGGCATGGCGCAGCTGGGCTGCCTCTTCCTGCTGCGCCTGTGCCAAACCTGGGCACCTCAGGAGCAGAGCCCTCACGTGTGAGATGCCACCGTCCTCACTCTGGCATTGCTCTCCTGTCACAGCTCCCTCTGGCCCCAGAGCCAACCCTCCCAATGCTGCCTTCCCAACACCACCCTCCTTTCAGCACAGCCCCCTGCCTGGGGCACCAACAGCCCTGCACAGACCTGCCCCAGGATTACTCATGGGTGGGGAAGGGCAGGAGCTTTGGCAGCTCCAGCAGCAAGCAGGGTCTCTCTCCTCTGACCCACCACTTCACTCCTCAGCTAGCCTGGCCTCACTGAATCCTTCCCCATGGAATCTCAGCATGGAATTGTAACAGGCAGCCAGAACCTGGTGGGGATGTAGACTCTGCTCTCCTGCCTCATGTCCCAGCACTCCTGCAATGCAGAGACACAATTGGCCCTGTGCGACTCAGCCCTGGCAGCACTGGGGGGGTCACAGAGGGGCCAGCAGGGGGTAAATGGATCCAGAATGGGAGCACAGTGTGCAAGGCAGGAGCACAACCAGGCACTGCCAGATCAGTCTTTCCTGTAATGCGAGGAAATCCTGATGGAAACACCATCTAGCCCATCCACACCCCTTGGCTCACTTGGACATCACCTGGCACTGCTCGCCAGTGACACACACAGGGGCAGGCAACGCTCCGGGTTGGATCCAGGCAGTTCAAGCCTCCTTGGATGTCAAGAGGCAGAAGCAAAATGCACTGCTGCTGGAAGAAGCAGTGCCTCTCTTACACTCCCACGGTTGGGCACTGTGCTCACAGCTTTTTGCAGAAGCCCATGAAGACGGGAATCCCCTTCCTGTCCTGCCAGGAGCAGGAGTGGAAAGGAACACGAGGGAAGAGGAGCAGGGAAGCAGCAGAGAGAGGCTGCGGCGGAGGCTGCAGCGGGCGTGGGGCGTGGATGCCATCTGCTGGAACCGCTCTGCAGCCGCCGCCGCTCCCCCGCCAGCGCCCTGCCACAGCCCCGCTGCAGCCCCCACCCACCCAGGGCACGGGCTCCACACCAGCAGCCCCAGCCCCACGCTCCTGCTGGGCCCGGCGGGCGCAGCCCAGCCCGCACTGCCCGGACCCTGCTCCCGCAGCGGGGCGAAGGGGAGCATCGAACCTGCTTCATGGGAATGGCCCGCCCGCTGCCAATACTGTCCGCTTTACACTCCGGCGCCTTCTTGTCGCGCTCCGGGTCCGCGCCCTTCCGAGACTGGAAGAGAAGAGAGACAGGCGCGTTAGAGCTGGGCACAGGAGACCGAAACGCACGGTCCCCTGTCCCCAGCAGGCTCCAGACCTGCCCACTCTGCTCTCCCGCAGGCCAGCTCTCCCAGCGCACAGCGCGGCCGGGCCCTCACCCGGCCCCTCTAGGGACCCTTGGGACACTCCAGCCCAGCCCCCCGGCAAGCTCTCCTCTCCTGTCCTGTCCTGTCCTGTCCCCCGACTGCAAGCAGAGCTGTCCTCCTCCTGGCAGAGCGGGGCTGTGTGGGCCCCCCTCCCGTGGGGCACACAGGACCATGGCGACAGACAGAAATGGCATGGGATGCAGGTGGAGCATGGATGGAAGCAGGAGAGGCTCAGGCAGTGAAGGAACTCACACCTCTACTAATCCAACAGATTTATTCTGGTAACACACTTGCACCATACAAAGTAGCACAGGTCACCGGGCAGAGATACCAGCCCCTTACAAAAGAGCATGGACAATAAATATCTACCACATGTCTAGAGCGGCGAGAGCGGGACCCACCAGTGCCCGAGGGCCGCGGGGAGAGCAAACTCTGATAAATACAATATGAAATTTACAGTCTGTTGAGCAGAACTCATTCAAAGTGCTTAGGACAGAGGGAAATACCAAGTCATACATGGCATGGAGCACAACCAATACATTCAGAATCACAACAATGGCAGGAGGCAGCGGCAGCATCTCTCTGGAGTGTCCTACACACCCCCTCAGTCCAGGAGGGCCCCCGTGTGCTTTGGATCAGAAAGGGATACGAGCCCCGCGCGCCTGGGACACCGATTCACCAGATTTTGGGCCCAGAACCAAACAAAGAGATCGAAAGAGAAGAAAACTAAAGAGACACAGATGGCTGCTCGGCTGCGAGGAGAAGAGGAGAAGGAGCAGGAGTCCATGCAGGCTGCAGAGGTGCAGGAGGGAAGGAGCGGAGCGCTAGCGGCAGGCGCTGCAGCGGCTCCCGCAGGCAGCAGCAAAGCGTCTTTCGGCCCATCCAGCTCCATGCGCGGCTGTCGCCCGGTCCCGGTGCGTCTGCAGGTCTTCCCGTCCCAGGAGGGTCGTCCGCCCGGCATCCCCGAGAAAGGGCAGTGCCTAGACAGCATCCAGCAGGCCCAGAAATGTCCCAGCTTAAAGTGCAGGCGCAGGCCGTCTCAGCGCTTCCTAGACTTTACATTGGGGGGATTTAAAAGGCTCCTGCGTGTCTCCGAGGGGGGGACCCATGTTGGCTGGAGGGCGGGCGAGCCTCTAATCTTAGATCAATCCCAGTGCCCATCCCTTATCCGGCCCTGGAGAGGCAATGAAAAGTGAGAGAATTTGTACAGAGGTGCCGTGTGTAACCACCTGGATCTTCTAATTTGGAAGGAGTTGGAAAGGCCTTTTTGTTGATGAAAAGTTGGAAACAGTGGCACATATCTGCAAATATCGAAAGAATAAAGAGTTTGGCAAGTTATACTCAGAACACGGACACGAGTCTGTCAGTGATGGGTGCCAGTGGACAGCACGGACAGGCCACGGAGCGGGCGCCGGCGGCAGCAGCAGTCGGGGCTGGGGCTGGGGGTCAGGAGTGGGCGCGTGCCTCGAGGCGCGGGCGGTGCAGAGTTTGTCTCCACCTGCACACAGACCCCGGGAGGGAACGTGATCCACTGGGGAATGGGAGGGGAGCAGGAGAGGAGCCAGAGCAGGAGAGAGGAGGAGGAGTAGAAGAAGAAGAGAGGGGGGGAGAAGAGGGGAGGAGGAGGAAGAGAAGGAGAAGAACAGGAAGGAGGGGGAGGAAGGGAGAAGGAGGAGAGGAGAAGAGGAGCAAAGGAGTCGGGCCTATTTTGGGACTGGGGCTGCAGCGGCTCCTAGAGCTGGGCTGAGCACTGCACCTTGGAAAGGCCTGTGCCCACCTGGGGACCTCACAAGGATGAAGGCTGCTGGCTACACCTGTGCTACCTGCCTGGGAAAAGCTAGTGGCAGAAAACAGCCTGCCCTCTCCTTCCCTTCCCACCCTTCCTGGTCCTGTCCCGCTGTGGGAGGTGTCGGGAGCTGCTGCTGCTGCCACGACCAGATGGGTGAAGACGTCAACGTGAGCCATGGATGTGCACCAGCACACGAGCAAGCAGGTGAGGTGAGCCCCAGCCCCGGCGAGTGAGCGCGCGCCGCCGAGCCCGCGGCGGAGAGCAAGCGTGAGCCCAGGATGGTGAGCGTGAGAGCCCTGCACGCATGATGACGTCCACAGCGCACAAGCCAAAGCCCCGCAGCAAGCCGCCCTCCTCCTCCCCCAAGCGTGTGCCCAGCCCGGCCAGCGAGCCGGGGCTCCAGAGCGTGGACGTGAGCGGGCGGCGAGTCCAGACGCGTCGGCGCGCAGCGAGCAGGGCGGGCGGGCACGGCGCCGCGCCGGGCACGCAGCAGGCACGGGCCAGAGCAGGGCAGGCAGGCACAGCGCCCGCCAGCGCTGCCTGCAGGAGAGCACGGCCACGGGAGAGCTGCAGGGCATTCCAGGGGGTGTGAGCACAGCAGGGGAGGGCAGTGAGGGAACAACCATGCGCCAGGAGCGGGTCCTGCTGTGAGGGGCAGTGTGTGCTGGCAGGAGGGGCTGGGAGCACGGCCCGCCCACAGCACACGGACGGGGCGAGCGCGGCCCTGGGGAGTGCACAGAGCGCTGGGGGGGCACGAGATGCAACCGGGGGATGCACGGAGTATTCGGGAGGCCAGTGCCAAGCTTCCAGGATGTCAGAGCCAAGGGAGATGGGCACATTCCCAGCACAAGGAGTGGGGAATTCGGGATGCCAATGGTGCAGTGAGAGGAATGGGGCATAGGACACTGAATTTGTGTGGTCTGGGCTCAGAGCAACAGCGGCTGGTCACAAGGGTGACATGGTGCAAACAGGTACAAGGGCTTTGTGGGGGCTGGTTCCACAAACAGCAGACACGGTGTGCTGAGCAATGGTGGCTGGAAAGCACATTGAGATGGGGAGAGGAGCAAGGCCGGAGCCTGCACACATACACAGGGAACAGAGGCTACACCTACGCTAGACACGGGATGGGACACGTGTGTGCTCACAGTGAGGGGACACTCATGGCTGTGCTCAGAGCAGGGGTGAGTGTGAGGGCAGGACTGTGCACACTGTGTGGACAGCGTGCAGACAGGCAGGCTGCGAGGCAACCAGCACAGCTGAGGGCTGCAAATGTACTCTGCTCCACCTGGGGCCCACAGGCTCGCTGCCTCCCCTCTGTCTTCCCTCCCTCCACACCCACAGCAGCTCCCACGTGCACTGCTCAGTCACGCAGGATTCAGGAACGGGAGCGAGTGGGGCCCCGAGTCAGGTGCTGAGCTCTGCACAGCACCACTGGGCACAGCATCACCGGCACCAAACAGGAGGCCCGGTGAGCAGGGGCTCCGTGCCACGCTCGGGGCATGCAGCCCCAAGGAGAAGATGAGCAGAGTCACTGGTGCTGTGCACGCACAGCTGCACTCCCTGCAATGAGCAGGAGCTCACACACACTACACACCCCACGAGTGCACCCTTGCACACTCCTGTGTGTGTGAGCAATGTCCTGCTCCCACATGCTCCCCATGCATGCACACTCTGCCTGAAGCAGCCTGCAGCACCACGGCCCCTGACACGCAGGAGGTCCCCCCCACACACACGCACACTCTGCAGCCCCGGCCTCCTGCCAGCACAGACGGGCTGCTGTGCAGGGAGCCTGTGGGTCAGGCTGCTGTGGCCCATTCCCCTGCCCTCTCCTGTGCTGAAAACCCACCCCGAGCTGCTGGTGCTGCTTACCGTGAAGATGTTGGAGCGCCGCTTGGACTGCTTGCGGATGGGGGTGGGCGTGTTGGAGGCAGCGATGGTCTCGATCCGCAGCTCGCGCTGGCTGATGCTGGGGGTGGAGGGCACAGAGGAGGAGTAGTCACTGAAGGCTCCTCCACCGTTGGTGGCCTGCAGGAGGAGACGGATGGTCAGAGAGGCTACCTGGGCCATGACTGCAGGAACACCACCTGCCCCACACGGCCCCGTGCCAGGGCAGGGAGTGCCGTGCAGGACTGGGACTGGGTAACACACAAAAAATTATGGAATTGTTTCGGTTGGAACAGACCTTAAAGACCATTTAGTTCCAACCCCCTGCCACGGGCAGGGACAACTTCCACTACACCAAATTGCTCCAAGCTCCATTCAACCTGGCCTTGAACGCCTCCAGGGATGGGGAGCTCACAACCTCTCTGGGCAATCCAGAGAGACATCCAATGCCAGCTGCTGCTAAACAGAGGGGCTTGGGAAGCCTTTCCTCTCTTTCTGGTCTAGTTTTTTCACCAGTCAAATGCTTAAGTTCTGAAATCAAAGAGAAGGGCAGCAAATGGCCAGAGAAACCCAGCTGAAGCTCTTCCAAACATAGGTGTGGAACAAGGCCTGAGGCAGCAGGGTCCCAGGTAGCTGTGCCCAGCAGAGAGGCACAGCTAGGGCACCTCCACCTGCTCCCAGGACACAGGACCAGGGTCACTCTCCTTGGGTAGTCATTCCCTTCCTCTCCACTGAGCCCATTGGGCATGAGGCTGCGAGACAGCCCAAAGCCTGCCCAGCTCCGAGTCCCACTCATCCATTCCCTGTCTCACGAAGACAGCCGTGATGCCAGTGGGGATGCATGTCCCCAGGACTCCAGCCTTCACCTTCCCAGGTCCTGAAGCATGGAGTGCCACACCCCAAGCTCTGTGTGAAACCCATCTCTGCTGCTGGTTTGGAGGTCTCTCTGAGCAGACTCTGAAGCTGGCACACACCTCTGGTGCCTGCAGACCGCCATAGCCATGGCTGTGGTGGCCTGTGCCTGGGAACACAAGGGGCTTCGCTCACACCTCACTGGACTTCATGGCAGCAGGAAGATCCAACCATGCACCCACATCAACAGCACATCTCTTCCACACAAGGCTGGTCACTCCCACCCTGCCCATGCCAGCAGTGCGGGCAGCCACCGGACAGGGGCTTAGGACATCCCAGAAGCAACACTGGCATGGAAGCACTTCGGGTCTGCAGCCCAGAACATCTCACTGTGACACGGCACACGGCAGCCCAAGCCCCCTGGCAGCTCTGAACAGCATTTCAGAAACACATGGAGGAGCTGCCCCCAGAAGGGCAGGTGAGCTCCAGCAGCCCAGAAGGGGCAGCCCACCTCCTCCCAGCTCCATGCTCACACAGTGGTGGCATCAATGGCCCAGTGGCTTCCTCCAACCCGCCTATACTCTAAGCAGGAATGGAGCCTACACAGGGGGATGATCTTCTGAAGGGGCTTCACGAGAGACCCCCATCCCCAGTGGGATCAGAGCCTTATTCTGAGAAAAGCTTTTCAGAGAAGTGTGAAAGGGGCTGCACAGGCAGAGCAGTGACCATGACCCACAGCCCAGACTCAGAGAGAGGTGCAACCTTCACCCAAGCCATGGATCCCCTCGACTTTGACAAGAGATATGGGAGAAGGCACACAATGAGAACTTAGGAGATGAAAAGCCACCCAAGCAGCATTTTAGCTTCCTCCTCAAGAAGGCAGAGCACGGAAAATAATTCCATGCTGAGAGCAGGTGGGTGGCTCAGATGATCCCAGCCGGTCTGGAAACAGGAATGTTTCTGGAGTCCTGAGGGACTCCAGAACAAGAGGGAACCTGGTCTGGTTGTGCTTCTCCACAAGTGCAAGAGGCTGGGAACTCTGTCCAGAGAAGGGAATGTCACCTGGGAGCTCCTCTGCAGGGTGAGGAACCCTGCACTGGACAAGAAAGTTCTGCTGCTGAGTCCCAGAGAAGGGGGGACCATCACCGACACAAAGGGGTGAAACAACGAGTCACCTGCCAGTGACCTCTGAACCTTCAGCAGAGAGAGCTCCTGTCAGTCCCAGCCCCAACACCCACAGGAGCTCACAGGTGCTGTGATGGAGGAAGAGCTGCAGAGCCAGGGCCAGGTGCACACACGCGCAGTCTGTGTTGAACTGACTCATCACACACGAACTAGGTCAGAGAAAGTGAAATACTCCAAGTGTTAGGAAGAGAAGGAGGATGCAGCAGCAGAGAACCTGCCACATGGAACAGTGAGCTGAGCGTGGCTGCCCCTCCAAGACCAGCTCCTGGCCATGCTTGGCATGTCTTGGCAGCACGTTCCTGATGCTGTGACTGTGGGGAGGAGCCACTTCCGAGGAGGTTGCTGAGTCTGAGTTCCTGCCAGAGCAACTGGAACAAACCCTGTGGATGCAGGTGATGGACACTAAAACATCAAGAAGAAATTTTGCTACATTCTGGTTTATATTTTACTTACTGCCTGCAGTCCCGTGTGTCATTTCTGTCTGGCCAGAACAACTTTCCTTAGCCTGTAAGCCTGCCTGCTTTTGGAGCCAAGGTTACTGTCCCTGACTGACGAAGGACACTGGTCTTTGAGCCTCCCATGTCCCACAGACCAAACCTCAGGAAGGGCTCTGGCGCTGGAGCATGGCTCACACCAGGCTATGAAGGCAAGCTCCCACGAGTTTGGGGGCAGAGAAGAAAGTCCTTCAAAGACAGAGTGGCTCTGGCAATCCTGAGCCCCAGCACTCCGCTGGAGCAGGGAGCTCCAGAACTCCCGTGGGATCCAGGGACACAGGAAAAATCTCAGGGATGTGGGAGAACCCTGACAAGATGACAGGTCTGGGCTGGTACCATGTGCCTGCTATTGGCAGGTGCTTTGCTGGTGGACCTGAACAACCACCTGTGGTCACCACTGGAATCTGAGAACACAGTAGGAACTGGAAACTTGGTAGAACACGTGAGGGACGAGTCCTTCCCATTACTGTGTGACCAATGGAAGAGCATCAACAGTGCCATGGGGAGCCTGGGCAGGACAGAAGGCAGCTGGAGTTCTGGGGCAGTAATTCCTAACCCTCATTCCTGGCCTAACAAGGCCTGAGACAGAACAAGGAGTTTGGTAAGGGCTCTGAGTGGAAGTGCACAGACAAACAGCAAACACCACTCTGGTGTCTGCAGGAGGAAGGGAGAAGCTAGAGGAGCACATGGATGATGGAAAGTGGGCACCATGAGCTGAGCAGGCAACGGGACACGGGCTTCCATGAGGAAATGCCAACACCTGCTGCTGCAGCTCCTGAATTCTGATGGAACGTGCCACAGCAGGCCAGTGTGCACTGTTACCAGCTCAGGTGAGCTGCCCTTGGGGCTTCATTTCACTTGCAAACTTTAATTTTCCACCTCTTTCATCTGATCTCTCGCTGAAGTCTGGCTGAAGTGCCCCCAAAGAGCCTGTGCAGGAAGACTAAGGCATTGGAGGAAAGCCATGACACCAGGCAGCCCAGAGCACGGTGGGGATGGAGCAGCTCCCAGGGCCCAGGAGGGCACCAGTTCCCTCCACCAGCCCGTCAGGTACCTGCATGGGGCACCTGTGTTACCTCCTGCCAGCTGCTGGGAACCAGTTTCCTGGCAGAAAGACAAACTGCCATCCCACAGCAAACACAACAGTGACTCACCCACAGCCTGGGGAACTCCCAAAGGCATCCCAGAGGCCCTGAAGAAAGACTGAGAACGGGCAACAACAGTGAGGAAATCAGGTAGAACAACTCTGCAGGTGCTGCAAGCACCCACTGGCCCAAGGAACTCCCATCCTCTACCTGTAGGCAAGGGCCAGCAGCTGCCAGGAGGGAGCAAGGTGGGAGTCAGGGCCAAGGGAGGGGTGGGATTCCCAAACCCACCCAACCTGCTCACTCAGCAACAGGTGAGCAAGATACAGAGAGGAGAGCCCGAGGAGCAGGCAAGAGCTTTCCCTGGGGCTGCTGGGTTCTGAGGAACACAAGGGGCCTGCTCCAGTGGGTGCAGACCCACACCCCTCAAGCTGCTGGAAGGCCAAAGGGACAGATCTGTGTCCCCAAAGGAGTGCAGGACCCCAGGGCTGGCCCTGGCTCCTGCTGTACCAGACTGATGCTGAACACAGTACCCAGGGTCAGGGACCTGCCAAGCACATCCAGTGACTCATGAGAGCTGGGGGAAAACCCTGCCCAGGGCTGAGCTGCTCCTGCAGCTCCCTTTCCCTCCCCATGCATGGAGCAATGTCCTCGAGGCTCCAGGCACCACTGCAGAGTAAGAGAAAAAACCCCAAATTCCCAAAGACAAAAACAAAACCAGGGCCTTTGACTGGTTCCCCACATGATCATCCACTGTGCAAGGAGACCAGGACAGCTCCACTGTCCCAGGAGAAGGGACACACGAGCAACAAAATCACCAGGGTCCTCTGGAGTCCCTCCTCTCCCAGTAACCACGCTGGACTGGTCCAGCTGACAGACCAGACCTGCAGTGGCCATTTCCAAAAAAGTTAGTTTGGCTCAGCCAGTAGTGTCAATCTACTTCCAGAGGAGTTTGTGTCCACAACAAGAGAAGGGGAGGGCTGGGTCTCAGCTCCGTAAGAAGCCCTTTGTGGGGGCCCCTTGTTCCCTTCTCTGCCTTCTCAGCTGGCAGCTCCAGAGGACAGCACTGTCCCTGCAGCATGGGCCAGACCAGGCCAATCCCAGTTCCAGGGGCTCCTCCTGCCCCCCAAATGCCAGCCCCACTGTTCCAGGGGCTCCTCCTGCCCCCCAAATGCCAGCCCCACTGTTCCAGGGGCTCCTCCTGCCCCCCAAATGCCAGCCCCACTGTTCCAGGGGCTTCTCCTGCCCCCCAAATGCCAGCCCCACTGTTCCAGGGGCTCCTCCTGCCGCCCAAATGCCAGCCCCACTGTTCCAGGGACTCCTCCTGCCCCCCAAATGCCAGCCCCACTGTTCCAGGGACTCCTCCTGCCCCCTAAACGTCAGCCCCACTGTTCCAGGGACTCCTCCTGCCCCCCTGGGCAGTACTGGAAGGGAAGGGGATCCTTCTATCTCATCTGTGCACACTGGTATCTGTGGCATAAGGCAAATGAAAGCTCCTAATTGTTTTTTGCCTGGCTTCTCTCCACCTCATCTCCATGTTAAGTCCTGTGCTCCTAAACTCTTCCTTGAGAGCCTTTTTCCTGTTTTCCTGTGCCAGTTACTGCTCTTTGACTTGCAAAAGCAAATGGGAAACCCTGGTGAGAGCCCCAGGCCCTCAGGTATGACAGAGCTCAGCTCTGCTCCATGAGCACCCTGTCAGTGTCCCATCGGTCCTTCCTGGCAGGGCGAGCCTGTGCAGCACCTCCCAGAGCTGCCCCACCATGCAGGGCCAGGAGCAGGGGATACCAGGGCCTGTGCCCTCCCCCGTGGGCACTGTGCCCTCCCAGTGGGCAGCCCGAGTACACACCTGAGCGTGTGGGCTGCTCTGCCCAGCTCCCTGTCACAACCATCAGTTATGGGTGAATTTGTCTCCCAAAGCCACTTGGATTTTCCCTGAGGACAGTGGGGAGCAGCTCCAGAACCTCACTTCTGAGCTCATGCAAGAACAGGTAAATACTTCATGGCATTTTAGGATCACTCACCATTGCTTCACTATTTTAGAAGGGTCTTTAGTAATGGGGGAGAGACATGCAAACACCAGGGCAAAGATCGCTGCACGGGTCACTGGCACCAAGAGGGTTTGTGGTGGGAGCACACAATTCCCCAGGAACACAGATTGACTTTGATCACCCTTGTGGGGCCCAGGTTTGCAGAGGGCAGGAGGGGCACGGCACTGGACAGGCACAGAGCAGGTCAGGGGAGGGGGCACAGGCCACCAAGGCGCAATCTCTGTGAGCTGCACGCTGCGTTACTTCCCTTCACAGCTCTGCTTCCCACCACAGCTCCCTACGTCCCTCCAGCCAAGCCAGGAGCACAGCAAGGTACAGAGAGCAAAGGTCTGTCCCCGAGCAGGCAGCCAGAATTCACCTCTACACAGACGTCGTCTGCAAGCCGTGCTGAGAGGTGCTCTGTGGGAAGGAAAGGAGAGGAAAGCAGGGACGGCTCTGAGCAAACACCTCACAAAGCTCATGACATGCAGTTAGAAAATTCTTCCAAAATTTGCTTCCCCACGGTCAGTCCTAAATCCACCCCTTTTGTTCAGTGCTGCCTTTCCTTAAGGAGCTCTTTTGTGTCACACCTGTGTATTTTAGGTCAGGTTTGGCCTATCTCTGCACTCATTCCTCAGCTAAATCAGTCAAGGGCTTACTTTCCTTTCCTCCTGTGTCGGGGTCTCCTCCCTCCCACACGTTTTTGCTGCTCCTTCAGGCTCCATTCACAGTGCTGTGAGTGACTGGACTCAGACCAGGGAACCCAGAGGGTCTGGAAGCCCCATCCCTCACACAGGTAAGCACACTGCCTGCCTGGCACTGCCAGTGCCATGACACATATTTACCGGGACTCCTCTCATCTTTGGACATGAAAGAAAACACTGAACAAGTGTCCAGCTCCCCTGAGAAATGCTGACCTTGGCCATCAGCCTTTTGCTTCCCTTCCAGCACAAGTGGCCTCTCCCTCCCAACCAGGCTCACACTGTACACAATCTGCTAACAAAACCCTCAAACTACCAGAGACACTCAAATCTGTATTTCCCTGGGACTTTGCCCTCCACCTTGGATGTCTCCCATTGAAGTTGTCCCAGTTTTCTGGACACAAGCACGTTCTGACAGAACCCGGCTTCGCAGCCTTCCCCAGCAGCCCCTCCACCTGCACACAGACCTTACCTGAACCTGCTGGTGTCCAGGTGACCTGGAGCACCAGGAGGCTGGCACAGGTCTCTGCAAAAACCTGCACTCCCCTACTTGCAATCCAGCTTCAGAAGCCTCTACAGCCCGGTAGCTGATGGCTGCAGATACGGCTCAGGCCTGTGGTGGGGGCCCAGGAGCCCTCCCAGGGCTTGGAGGTTCTGACACACCCAGAGTTTCAAAGGCAATCCCCTTATGGAAAACCCATCAGCTGCAGGTGCTGTCCCTCAGCTGCAGGCAGATTTCCTGCAGTCCCTGTCACACATCCTGTGGCTCTGTATGCCAGCTGCTCCAGAGATGGAATCTGTTGCCTTAAGTGCCCTGGGCAGCAACGGAGCCCAGGATCTCTTCTTTCTGCCTCACCAGTTGCCCATCCAGCATTTCTGTAGGCACTGGACATGTAGCAAAGCTTGAATGCAGTGAGGTGGCTGCCCAAAGGATCTCCTTCCCCAGCCCCTCACCATGGAGCCTGTCCTGCCTCAGCACGCTCCAGGATCAGGGAACAAACACAGCATCAGTGTCCTCCCCACACCAAGACCCTGGCAACCCTTACCAACAGCACAGAGCCCTTCCTCTGGCTGAGGGGAGGGAACCTCCTTCCCTGTTCTGCTCCTTCAGATCACCACTGAGCCCACCTTCCCGCAGGTACATCCCCTCAGATGCGTGTGGGCATAGACCAGCAGCGTCCCGAGTGCAGGGAGGCAGGACTGAGCAGCTGTGCCCACCCAGCTGGGGCAGCCAGAGCCCCACCCTCACACCCCTGTGCTGCCCAACAGCCCCACACTGCTCACAGCCCTGCTGTGTCTGCCAAAGCACGGCACAGTCTGGGGACCGTGAGCCAGACCCAAAGGTTTGCACGTGAAACTTGACCTCAGGGCAAGCATCAAACTGTCACACAATCATAAAACCATGGAGTGCTTTGGGTTGGACGGGACCTTCAAGTGCATCTCACTCCACCCCCTGCCATGGGCAGGGACATCTTCCACTAGAGCAGAGTGCTCCAAGTCCCAACCTGGCCTCGGACACCTCCAGGGATGGGGCAGCCACAGCTGCTCTGGGCTGTGGAGGAAGCACTGTGGGGACACCACTCCTGCTCTTCCCAAGAGCCAGCCCAGAGCAGCAGCACAAGTCTAAGGCTGAACCCTTGGGTACTGAGCTGAGGGTGTGGAGAGCACCAGAGGTCCTTGGCTTTCCCTGTTCCCATTCCCCACCTGGTTGATGTGGACAGAAGGAATGGAGGCTGCAGAAACAGATGAGTGGCTGGGTGAGTTGGGCAGGGACTTGCAGGGGCCGATGGAGAGCTGGTGCTTCTTCCGGAGAGCCACCACCTTCTGAGCCACTGGAAAGGAGAAAGGGACAGGGTCAGAGTTCAGAAAGCAGCTTCCTCCACCCACAGATTTCTGGAGGGCTTCAGAGAGGCCCAGGCCCTTCCCCTGACTGATGTGCTGCCTGCACTGCTCAGGCTGAGTCCCCAGAGGCCACCTGCCCTCTCGGGCATCACACAGAACAGCAGCTTCCCACGGATACCATGGAGACACTGCGAGTCCGGGCTGCTGCAGGAGAATCCCTGGGCAGGATCACTTCTGTCACCCCTCACGGCAACGCCAGGAGCCAGGCACTGCACTGAACTGCCTGGGCAAATGCCACCTCCATCAGTCTGGGCCTTGTGGGTCTGTGAGGTGACACCCTGAGGGGCTCTGTGTGGAATCCCTGGTGGGTCACTAGGGGCCTTTGCATGCTCCTCCTCTGTCCAGACTCAGAGTGCTGGGTTTGCTTTGAAGCACTGAGTGATGCTCAGGTGCTGGTGCTCCCAGTGCCCCAGGGCAGCAGGGCTGCTCAGGCTCTGTGGGCAGGGCACGCCTCACTGGCTGTACAGCAGACCTGTGTGTGCCAACCACAACAAAGACTGGTGGAAGTGATGGCAGAAATTATCCCAGGAAAGTCTGACTGATGTTCAGGAAGTACAAGAGCCTGGGCCCAGCATGCAGAAAGATGAAGGTCTCCTCAAGGGGCCTCACTTCAGGACTGGGGAGATGTTATCCCTCCAGTGTGGTCTCACTGGCCTCACTAGCAGTCGTGGTATGGGATAACTGATGGGCAGAGCCTCTGCCAGGCTCCCTGCCCACAACAGCAGTGGCTGAGGGGTTTTCTGGGTCTTTCCTGGCCCCTAGGAGGCTGGAGCTCACAGTGTGCCCAGCCAGCATTGGGATGGAAGCTGTTCCCGGGCAGGGCATCCAGAGGCTCCCCGGCTGGAGCCTGGGCCTGCCCAAACACAGGGCTCTGTGTTTGAGGGAACGATGGAGAGCAGCAATGCCACCAGCACCTCAGCCACAGATCCTGGCCCATGGAGCACTGGCTGTCCTCTCCTGCCCTCTCCAGTTCTCAGGGCGGAGGAAAGGCAGGAGCATGCACTTGGGATCTGCAGCAGAACTGAAGCTCAGGAACTCACCCACAGCACAGGGCAGCACAGCTGCTGTCCCTCCTGTGCCCTGCAGGCCTGGGGCTGGGTCAGTCCTCCTCCTTCTCAGGAACATCACAAAGGTGATCATGGCTAGGGGCTCCCTGACCTTTTCTTGAAACTCCCTTAAAACGAAGCCCAAGAACTGAGCCCCCCACACTGATGGCTCCCTGCAAACCGTCCTGGCATCTGCTGAATCTGAGCCCCAGATTTCTGCCAAAAAGAATCGTAAGGGCAACCCTGAGAATAAAGCTCTTTAACCAGACCTCTTTGGAGTTAAGAGGGCAGAAGGCACATTCCACAGCAGCCCCACCTCAGTGGGGCTCTGCCATGAGGGGACCACGCCAACCACCCCTGAGGGCAGGCCCACCTCAGGGAGTCCTGAAGCTGACAGGACCCTGCAGGACACAGCCCGGCCTAGGGCACTGTGCCCGGCCATACCAAGGTCCCATCCTCTCCCTGCAGACGTCACTGTGACATCTGCGCACTTGGGAAGGATGGAGGAGCACAATTCCCACAAAGCCAGCAGCACCTGCAGGGGCAATTCTGCCAGGACATGAGAAACCAGCAAGGAGGAAGAGACCCCCATTCTCCTGCCGCGTGTCCCTCTCACGGTGACCTTGGGCAGCCCGGCTGCCCAGACACAGCCTCGGCCACAAAGCCCCAACACCATCAGGCACACACTGCAACGTGCTCAGAGCAGACACAGCACAGCTCGGGCACACACAGCTGCAGGCTACAAACCAGACACCGAGACCTGCTCTGAGGAACAGGGTCCCTGCTGCTCCTGCCCGGGCTGTGGTGGCACAACAGCTCTTCGAGAACCCCTGTGCAGCTGGTGAAGGTGGAGACACCAGTGTGTCTGTCTTGGAGCACTCCCTGACCCTGCAGCACCACAGGTGTGTGGGAAGAGCTGTCTGTGTGCAAGGGGCAGGGTGGGCACTGCCTCACGCTCCCGAGCCAGCACAGGGACATGACCTGCTCCCCACAAAGGGCAGCGGCCACCGGCTGTGACCCAGGACAGCGGCAGGGAAGGGCTCTCCAGAAACAGAGGTACAGCACACACTCCACAAGCACAGGTAAGCAGCTGTGGAAGCTGCACTCAAAGCAGCTCTTCCTGCTCCTGCTGTGGAAGCAGACATCCTTCCCAGCCTGCCCGGGGTACGTCTGCTGGGATCCGGGGTGGCAACTTGTGTGGAAGAAGTCATATAAAGACAAGGTCTGATGGAAACTGGACTGCCATGTGAGGCAAAGTCCTCACAGTGTCTGTGCTGCCAGGACTCCACAAGATCCCAAACCAGCTGCACCAGGATCCAGCAGATGCCAAACCAGCTGCACCATGACCAACCAGTGCTCACTAGGAAGAACTGCTTACCCACTCCAGAAACAGCACATCCCATCAGCCCCAGGCCATTCCCCCTTGTCCTGTCACTAAAGGGAGCACACAATCCCCTTTAGAGTCAGGTCACAGTTTATTTAAGCAGACTGCAAACTCCCAGGAGATGGTGCAGGTTCCCTGTGCCCCTCAGCATCACTGTGCTGCAGACTCCTCTCCAAGCCTAAGCAGGAATGCTGTCTCACACTGTTCCCATGAGGAACAGCTGCCCCGTTCAGCTGTTCAGGTGCTGCTTTCCTGCTGCAAGGGCAGCACAGGCTCCCCTGTGAGCCCCCAGTGCTGCCCACCATGCCCGGACACCCCGGCGGGGCTGCAGTTACCGTCCTGGAAGACCCTCTCCACGTTCAGGCCGTAGGTGGCACAGGTCTCGTAGTAGGTGCAGCGCTTCAGGTCGTTGGAGAGCTTCCGTGCGCGCGAGTCGTCGATGACGCGCGGGTTGGTGGCGCTGATGGCATCTGCAAACCCAAGGGACACGAGGCTGAAAGGAGAGGACCCCATCCCGCCTATCCACAGGTCCCACGACACTTCTGACCTCCTCCCTCTCTTCACACAGAGGAACCACCTCCACAGCACTGCCCCATAAATGCCTGTGACCACGGAGTCCCACGTTTGTAGAAAAATGGATGAACCTGATTCAATTTCCCAAACCTCCTAGCCACCAACATTCCAGCAGACAGGGGCAGAACACCTGTGGCAGGTGTGGAGACCAAGGCCAGGCAGCCCCAGGTGACAAATAAAGTAGATTTATCAGTCTCCACCATTTTATGGCTCATGGCTGAGCCCTACATGTTAAAGAATCCAAGGGAGAAGTCCTCCTGGTTTAATAAGAAAGTCATCTCTGCTGGGATGTCTCCACAGCAAATGAATTCCTGGACAGTTCCAAAATACAGGCTGTTTGTAACCCAGATAGCCACCAAGTGCTTCCCTGTTTTGGAAAAACTTCCTTCCAAAGAGGAATCCAACTCCTTGAAGGCAAGCCAGGGACAGGTGGGGGCTGTGAACAAACCTTCTCAGGTGGGACCTGCACTGTGGGGAAGCCCTCCTAGAGCTCTTCAGATGGCTGTGTGCCTGAACCAAGGCTAGGACCTCACCTGGTTCTGTGTCTGGGACAAGAATGGCCACTGACCCCGTTACCTGTCCCACTCCTGCGCCTCCACAGTGCATGCTGCCACCCCACTCCTGAGCCAAGATCACGCAGTCCTAAAATTCATTCCACAATCTCTAAATATCCAAAGTTTAACAACTTTGTTCTGCTTTTAATATGGGGGTCTGGAGTAGACTCCTTTTGACTCCCTCCCACTGCTCCTGTCTGCCCTCCTGGCCTTGGAGCTTTGTCCTGGCCAGGAACAGGTCACACAGTGCTCAGGAACCCTCCTGCCAGGACAGTTTTTCCCTACATCCATGTCCTGCTCCCACACTCTACTGTCACACAGAAAACTCTTCTGTGACAGGCAGGCTCCCTCCTGCCTGTGCTGGCAGAGCTGGGGGAGGCAGCACCAGGGCATCATGCCATTTCCAGGAGGAAAGTGGCTCCACGGAACGAGGCAGCTCTCTGTGGGGAAGCTGAGATGGTGTGAGCAGGAACTCCCTCCTCAGGGCCCTGGGCTGGGGCTGCAGCATGGTCCCTCAGCCCCACGCAAGGCTCACAGGATCCCCCGTGCTCCCAGGGCTGGCACCCCGCGCTCCCGCCTGAGGCCGGGCACCGTTCTCACCCTGTGTGCCCACCAGCACCATCGGCACCTCCGCCGTGTTCCGGTAGCTGCAGAGCCGCAGGTAGTAGTTGTAGACGGTCTGGAAGCTGATCTCATCCTCCAGGCTGAAGACAAACACCACAGCATCGACCCAGGCAGCAAACTGAGGAGACGTGGCAGGGTTACAGCGTGCACGGGCAGCTGCACAGCCGGGCCCACGAGGGCAGCCACAGCCCGGGCTCGGCCAGCACACAGCCCCACTGCCCCGCAGGATGGGGGGAAGGCAGCACAGCGAGGACAGCTCTCCTACCTGGAGCTCAGGGGGGCCCCCTTCATCTCGAATCAGCAGCAAGTAGCTCTGACCATCCACCACGATCTCCTTCTTAAACCGGCCACCTTGGGGGAGCAAAGCTGCCGGTCAGTGGGGGAGTGCAAGCAGGGGACACCCCAAATGAGGGCCAGGGGTGCTGCAGAGCTCCGTGACAGTGCTGGAGGGGTTGCAGGGACTGGGATCACCTCCAGCACCACGGAGAGGAGTGAGGACCCAGCCCATCCCCAGAACCAGCCCTTACCCTCTGGAGACTCCTCCTGCACGTAGGTGCCGGTCAGGTAGCGGTGCACCAGCGCCGACTTGCCACTGGACAGGTTCCCCACGATGCCCTGGAACGGACACACGTGTCAGCTGCGTGTCAGCACGGGTCCCTGCACACGCGGCCACCCCCATGAGGTGACACCACCAGTGCTGGGGCACACGCTGATGAGAGGCAGAGGTGTCCCTGAGAGGACGCGGGGATGGTGTGACCCAGCCCAGTATTTGGTGGGAGGGCAGGGGACTGGCTGGGCTTAGTTAGGCAGAGAGCAGCCAGCACTGGGGCACAGCCACCCAGACAGAGGGCAGTGGGTACTCCTGTCCTCACTGAACAGGCACAGCCCTGTCCAAGCCACATCAGCTCTTCCCACAGCCTTTCTGCTCCTCAGGGAACACTTGCCGTCCCAAGTCAATTAGAAGGACAGAAACCTCTTCTCCCAGCCTGCACATCCCCAGTTCTGGGGTGTTGCAGCTCTGGACAGCAGCAGCAGCAGAAGGGGAGCAGAGCCCAGGTCCACGTTGGGTCCAGGCCCAGCGTGTGCTCATGCCCGAGGCACAGGCACAACGGCAGCACCGTGTGCACCTTCCAGCAGAGCCAATGGTGCTGCCCAACACAAACACCCAGCACCAATGTTCAGCCAAAGGATAAAGCTACTGAGCACCGAATTTAACTGCATGGAAGCACATCTGACTGCAGCACCCTCAGACTGGCTATGAAATGCAGGCGGGTGTCCTGGGATGAGGCAGTCACACAGCCCAGCTCTGCTCGTTGTCAGTGTCTTCCTGACTGTTCAATGACACTTAATTGTGGGACCAGGTCTGTACTGAAGGATCTGGAGCACAAGTCTGATGAGAATTGGCTGAGGGAGCAGCAGGGGCTCAGCCTGGAGAAAAGGAGACTCAGGGGAAACCTTCTCATTCCACAGCTCCCTGACAGGAAGGTGCAGCCAGGTGGGGATCGGGTTCTGCTCCCAAGTAACTAACAACAGGAGAAGAGGTAACATCCTCAAACTGCATCAGGGGAGGTTTAGGCTGGATATCAGGTAGCCCTTTTCCACAAAATGGGAAGGGGTCACCTTCAGCTGAACCAAGTCACTACCCCTGGAAGTGTTCGAAAAATGTCGATGTGGCACTTGAGGGTATAGTCTAGTGGTGAACACAGTGGTGGTGCTGGTTGATGGTTGGACTTCATGATCTTAGAGGGCTTTTCCAGCACTAATGGCTCTGTGATTCTGTACAGCTGCACTCACACGGCCACACCAGTGCTGAAGATGTGGGGTAAGGAGAGGCTACGAACACTAAAGCTGCCTCTGCCACCATGGAAGTTTACAGTTGAACTTCTGCAGGCACAGGGATGAGCCTGGCAGGTGAGTCAGCAGCAGGCAGGTTCTCCAGCTCTCAGCCAGGCCCTCAAACGCTGCTCTGGGTCCTGCCAGGAGTCCTGCCCCGGGCTGTGCTCCCGTGAGAAGCAGAGGCCCAGCCCTTTGGCCTCCAGCATTCTGCAGCACAGAGCAGGGCACAGCACACCGGCCTGTCTTCCAGCTCCTGTGCCAACGGAGCCAGCACGGGCAGCACCAGCAGCACCCATCAGTGGTCTCCACAGGCACACACAGGCCACTCTCACCACTGCCACATCTGTCACTCCTCACAGCAGCTACAGATCCCCAGAGCACGTTCACACAGGTGACAACACTGAGAACACAGGCTGGGCAACGCTGCCCGCTCCTGCACGTGCATCTCTGGAGCCACGCTGAGCCTGGGGCTGCACCACCACCATGCCCATGCTATGGACAATGGCAACAGCCCACTGAGTCCTGAGCCCTCCCTGCCACTGCGGTCTGACAGGGTAATCACACAATCGTGGAATTGCTGGTGTTGGAAGGGACCTGCAAGGTCATCCAGTGCCACCCCTGCCATGGCAGGGACACCTCCCACTGTCCCAGGCTGCTCCAAGCCCTGTCCAGCCTGGCCTGGGGCACTGCCAGGGATCCAGGGGCAGCTTCTCTGGGCAGCCAGTGCCAGGGCTTCACCACATCCACAGGGAAGAATTCATTCCCAATATTCCATCTAACCCTGCCCTCTGTCCATGGGAAGCCATGGACATTCCCCTTTGTCCTGTCACTTCAGGCCCTTGTCCCAAGTCCCTCTCCAGCTTTCCTGGAGCCTCTTCAGGCACTGGAAGGGGCTTTAATGACTCCAGGCTGAACACCCCCAGCTCTCCCAGCCTGGCTCCAGAGGGGTTTCAGCCTCAGAGCATCTCCAAGGCCTCCTCTGGACTCACTGCAGGTCCATGTCTGTGTTTTGCTGGGGGGCCCTGACATGGACACAGCACTCCAGGTGGGAGCACTGAAGGCGGCCTCACAGAAGAAATCTGGAGAGCCCAGCTCCAGGCAGGCAGCTCAGGGTTCAGAGCCAGGTTGGCCACGGCTCCTCTGCCAAGGGAGCGGCTCCCGAGGCCGCCCAGCAGCAAGGGTGCCAAAGAGAAACACTCCGATGGCACTGAGCTCTAAAACTTGGACAGAGGCTACAGTTACACTTCATTTGCACATGGTACAAACCCTGACCTGCATCTCACCAGAATCTTGCTGCTCTGCCGTGTTCTTGAGCTCGCCTGGAGCTTCAAACCAGCCACAGACCTGACAATCCTGAGGAACACAGACCCTGAGAGGCAGCAAACTGCAGCCAGACAAGGTGTGAGAGCACTGTGGGAGCCTCTGTTCCACAATTTCTGGGAGAATGCAGGAATGCAGTTGGCACTGTGCTGGCACTGCCAGTGCCAGGCCCAGGGGACAAGTCCTGCCAGGAGGCATTGTCAGTGCCCCTCTGCAAGAACTGCTCAGTCACAGCTTACTCCTGGCCTGCAGCACTGGGAGGGAGCTTTTGGGGATAAACTAAGGGAGGGAGAACTGCTGAATGTATCTTAAATACATCAAATTATTCAGAGATCTTGGAGAAAGTATCCTGAACACTTGGGAACACAAGCAGGGAGGGCAGCGAGACCCTCAATTCCTGCAGGAGAGACAGAGGAGACAGAGGACACAGAGTCGCTTGAAAATGGGAAGGAAGTGAAGCTTGGCAAGATTTCTTGCTGGGGTCAGCTCTGGGCCTCTCGTGACAAGAAAGACACTGAGGGGCTGGAGCCCCAGGAGGGGCTGAGGGAGCTGGGAAAGGGCTGAGCCTGGAGCAAAGGAGGCTCAGGGGGGACCTTGTGGCTCTGCACAGCTCCTGACAGGAGGGGACAGCCGGGGGGGTCGGGCTGTGCTCCCAGGAACAGGGACAGGAGGAGAGGGAATGGCCTCAGGCTGGGAATGGTCTCAAGCTGTGCCAGGCGAGGTTCAGATTGGGTATTAGGAACAATTCCTTCTGGAAAGGGCTCTCCAGCCCTGGCACAGGCTGTCCATGGCAGGGGTGGAGTCCCTATCCCTGCGGGAATTTAAAAGCTGTGTGGATGTGGCACCTGGGGACACAGCGATGGCAGTGCTGGGGAAGCAGCTGGACTCGATGACCTCCAAAGGCTTTTCCAACACAAATGATTGTGTCACTCTAAACTAGCACTCCAAAAGGCCTGCGGGCTGTTGGAGGAGCTGCTTTGGCCGATCAGATCCCAGAGCACCACAGATCCCCAGAGGTCATGAAAGCCTGGGGAAAGGGCTGTGCTGCTTGAGGAAGAACTGAAAGCTTTAGGATGGTTTAGCTGGCAGCATGGCTTAGAAGTCTTGCAGAGCCTCAACATCAGGCAGCAACACCCAAACAGCTGTGAGAATGTTTTTAAAAACTTATTTCACAGGTAAACTAACAAATGAATATTTGAAGTTTGGTTTGATTCTCACTTAACTGCAAGTAAGAGACACCTACAGTGGCAGGACAGCACAAGAAGAATTTTGTTCTTTTGTTTCTTGGACTGATACTGAAAAAAAGTAATCTTGCAAAAGCTGAATGGAGAAAGAAGCAAAGAAAGGGCACACACCAGGAGCCTGTAAGGAGAGCTGGGGGCTGGCACAGAGAGCACAGGAAGAGCACGAGGAACTGATCACTGAAGCACCTGCAGCACCCTGCCCAGCCCAACACCACCCCAGAGCCCACAACACTGACCCTGTCCCACTTGGAGGGGCTGTGCCAGGGCAGGAGGGGCAGGGGCAGCCCTCTGACCACAGAGACCACACCCCACAGGGAGCTGGTGAGGCCTGGCCTGGGGAAACCCACCCTGCACAGACAGAGCTGGGGACCCTCACCCCTCAGATTGGCAGAGCAGAGCTGAGGGTCATCCTCCAGCTCCCCTGCAGGGCAGGGACACTTCGGCAGAGGCAGGAGGAGCGCCAGTGCAGAGCTGAGAGCAGTGAGGCTCTGGAGGAGCAGTGACATCTCCCGTGCCAGGACAGCTGCTCTGGGGGTGACCACCAGGGCCTGGACCTGAACCACCCCCTGGGATCTGCACCCCTGGGTGTCCCTGCGGCAGCAGCCTGAGCAGCAGCACCCAGAGCAGCATCACAGCCCTGCCAGGGCCAGCAGGGGGGTGGAGCAGCTCAAATGCTGCTTTTCACCTGCACATCCAAGTGTTCTCCCAGATCAACAACCTCTGGCTCCCCACTCAGAGCGTGAGCTGCTGAGAAACCCCAGTCCCTCCCTGGCACGGCGGCAGCCCCAGCTCCCCTCTCCCTTCTGGCTGAAGCCTCTGTGTTTCCACCTGGCCACACGAAACTGCAGGATTTTCTTGAGCTGGGGAACCAGGGATGTCCCAGGCACAAGCCACAAGTACTCACCACCTTCAGCTCAGGCACTGAGCGACTCAGGGTCCATTCCTGGCTGTTCACAAATGAATCTGCAGACAGAGGGAAGAAATCATCAGGTTACCCTCAAGATCCCAGCAAGACCCTGCTACACTCTCCCTGCTCCCTCCAGGCAGATATATGGCTCTTCCCACCCTTCTGCTCCAGAGACACCGAGCTGTGTGAGGACCCAACACGCAGCCAAAGCCCCAAACGGGCAGGAGCAGCCGAGCCAAGGGCAGCAGCAGAGGCTGGCACCAGTGGCTGGAACCCTCCCTTCAGCCCTGCAGGAGCACAAACCCCTTCAGCACCCCCTGCCCCGAGGCACTGAGGACAGGGGAGGCACTGGGGGCCAGACGCCCTTTTGGGGAGCACGGGCTGCACGAGAGCCCCGGGCTGAGGGCACGTGCCAGCCCCTAGGCCCTGCCCTCAGCACCCTCAGGCCGTGCAGCAGGGGAGCTGCCAGCAGGGTATCAGCCACGTCCTGACTGAACACAAACACAATTAATTATTGCACATTACGGAATTGGCAGCACGCTGCAATAGGCTTAGAGAGGCTGTGGCAATCCTGCACGGCTTGAGGAAACACCCCCACTGCCACAGAGCATCTGAAGGAGGAGCAGGAGCCTGGAGGACACTGTGAGTACCAGAAGCAGCCAGCAGCCCCTCCTGACAAACCTTAGTCCCTCACTCGCCTTGGCGAGGTCAGACCTTCCATCCAACCCCAGCTGCAGGGCAGGACCCATAGGAGCAGCCCCTCCTGCACGTTTATCACACACAAACAGAAAGGATTTCTGGAGACCAGACACGTGTGGGAGCTCTGCATCTTCAGGAGCCTGTAATAAACCTGCCAAATCTGTGGCCACAGACTCGCAGGAACGGGAATCTCAGATGGGCTCACAAGGGAAGCAGCACATCCACCAGACCCAAAAGTGGGCAGCAATCAAACACGGTGACCTGGGCACTGCCACTGCTCCAGTGTCACCCGAGGGCATAGGGAGGGTGGCTCCAGACCTCTCCAGCAGCCCCAACCCCACAACCACAACTCCAAGTGCCTGCTCCAGCAGTCCCCAAAGCATCCTCAGCCAAGAATTCCTTCCCAATCTCCCACCCATCCCTGCCCTCTGGCAGTGGGAGCCATTCCCTGTGTCCTGTCCCTCCATCCCTTGTCCCCAGCCCCTCTGCAGCTCTCCTGGAGCCCCTTCAGGCCCTGCCAGGGGCTCTGAGCTCTCCCTGGAGCCTTCTCCTCTCCAGGGGAACATTCCCAGCTCTCCCAGCCTGGCTCCAGAGCAGAGGGGCTCCAGCCCTCAGAGCATCTATCTTGTGTTGGGGGCAGCACTGGGCTTCACAGCCCTGCCAGAGCCCACAGGCACCTGCCTTCACCCCAGCTCATGTTCCAGCCCTCGTAACTCCTTAGGGGGGTGTGGACACACAACAGCACCAGCTCTTCCTCCAAGCTAAAGCTTCATCTCACCTCTCTCACCTCACTGGGCAGCCCAAAGCCATGGGGAAGAGCCCACTCCTGCTCCCAGTGCCAGAGGGATGAAGCTGCTCAGAGAGCTTGAGACAGCAAACCATGACCTGGCACTGTGCCCTTGTCCTCGTTTTGTGCAGCCACCAGCACCCAGGACATTCATCCATCGTGTTCAAGAAAGGCGCCAACACGGTGCTCCTGCCTGTAGTCTGCCTTCCATGGCTGACTTTGAACACTTCTTTTCCTGGAGTTACAGACAATCCCCTAGTTTGCTGCAGGAACCCAGGTTATTTATAGCCATCCTGAGGAATCGTTTCTCTGCGGTGTCTTTCACCTGCCCTTTCTTTTTTTAGGCAGAGGTAATGTTTTTATTAAAACAATTCATCAGTCAGGAGGAAAATGATACATTTTTGAGCCCTCTCCAAAAGACAACAGCACACCTGTATTTTCAACTGCATCACTGAGTCTAAAAATAGCTGTCACCTCCAGTTGGGACTTCTGCCCTGCTCAGCTTCTTTGGCAGCTAATGTGGCAGATAAAGCATCATCCAGGCCCTGCCTGTCTCCAGGTTCCCTGAGGGGAGCAGGCAGCACGCTCGTGCTGTCTCACTGCACACAGCAGGTTTTGGCAGGTCCTAAGAGGAGCACAAGGCACACACACTCGGTGATCCTTGGGAAGGAGAGGCAGGGAGAGCCCTGGAGAGGGCTGGCTGGGCTCTCTCTGGATCTGCTCCAGGGTGACCAGGACAAGCTGTCCCAAAGACCACCAGCTGCCTCCTGCACCAACTGTCCCAACACATCCTGGCTTGGTTCTTAAGCCAGGTTAAGAGTTTGCAACACTTCGATTTCTGACTTGCTGAGAAGGCCCCTGAGTAAACCATAAATAAACACTGACAACACGAGGCCAGCAGGACTGTACTCAGTCACCCCCACACCCTGCTCCTCACTGCCACTAGCACACCCTGCCCGAGCACCAGGCACACCTGCACATCTGCCACCCCTCCAGCACCTGCCAGGCGGAATGCCAGCCCAGGACCCCCCTGGTGACACATCCAGCACACGTGCACTGACAGCCCGGGGGTCCCGGCACAGCCCGGGGGTCCCGGCACAGCCCGGGGATCCTGGCACAGCCCGGGGGTCCTGGCACAGTGCAGGGATCCTGGCACAGCCCAGGGATCCTGGCACAGCCCGGGGGTCCCGGCACAGCCCAGGGGTCCTGGCACAGCCTGGGGGTCCTGGCACAGTGCAGGGATCCTGGCACAGCCCAGGGATCCTGGCACAGCCCAGGGATCCTGGCACAGCCCAGGGGTCCCGGCACAGCTCGGGGGTCCCGGCACAGCTCGGGGGTCCCGGTACAGCCCAGCACACTGCCTGCACCCACAGTCGCCACTCAGCACCATGCCAGGGTGCGAGCACCACTTCACACAGTGCAGCTGGAGTCTCCCTTCCTTCACAGCTGCCTGGGAGTTACTGAGATGCAGATCTTGGAGATCCCTCTGAGCCCCCTCCTGGAGCCAAGGTCACAGACGTCAGGAGCAGAAGACCCCCGTGTGCCCCTGACCCCCTGGGCCAGTCCTGGACACACCAACTCTTCAAGTGAGTAATACCTCAGTGAACAGACACGCCTCTTGCTCAGGGGGACACCCCACCATGACTTTGAACATCTGCCTGGAGCAACACTTCCACAGCGCCTCCAGCCTCTCTCCTGCCTCATTAGCTGCGTGGGAGGGAGTTTCCTCCTGCCCACACTGATTAAGGATGAAGAGGGCAGTGCCTGGCAGGCAGAGAGGCCGTGCGTGTCCACACTCCAGAGCAGGCTTGTGTCCTCTGCCTGCACCCTGCGGCACCTGGGGAAGCTTCCCTCCTACCACCTGGACAAGGTACTCTAGGCAATCAAGACTTGACAGGACAAGAGGAAATGGCCTCAAGTTGTCAGGGGAGGTTTAGGTTTGATATTGAGAATATTTCTTCCCTCAATCAGCTGTCCAGCCCTGCCCCAGGACAGTGGTGGGGTCACCATTCTTGGAGGGATTTAAAAGCCACGTGGATGTGGCACCTGGGGACACGGGTTGGGGGTGGTCATGGCACTGCTGGGGGATGGCTGGACTGGATGATCTGAGAGGCCTTTTCCATCCTCAATGATTCTGTGATTCTGTGACTAACAGCCAGTTGGGGAAGGCCTGAGGGTTTGGAGCACTATCCATTTCCACGTGTTAGGCTGGGGTCAATGCCACAGCTGCATGACTTACAGTCAGTCACTGTAAGTGTCCCCTGGTCCCTTTTACAACCCCTGCTCTGCCCCAGGACATGCCAATCATCCTTCTCTCACCACACAAGGCACACCAGCCCAACAGCTGGGGGACCCACATCTGTGCAGATCAGCCACCCACAGACCCAAGACATCTCTCACACCACCTGGGCCCTGTGTCCTGCAGCCACGCTCGCAGGGATGGCTCTGTCACCCAGGTCTCAGACACCCCCCGATGGAGCCTCCTCTGTTCCCAATTTCTTGCACTTGCTTCCCTCCTCTGCCATCAGCTCCTGCAGCCGTGTGTGCGGGCAGGCACGGGTCATACCCACAGAGCTGCCAAAGGGCAGCTCACCAGCAGTTTCTCAACCCAGAACAACCACAAACCAGGCAGCTGGCTGCTGAAACCAGGACATGACCCTGATGTCAGCTCTGTCCATACAAGTGTTCATCCTTGCTTGTCAAAATGCAGAATGTGGCAAGTCCCTGCACTCATGGCTACGAATCCCATCAGTGTGACATTATACATGCTGTGTGTCACTGCAGCTATTGCACACCAGAGCAGCAGGAAAGGTCCAAAATGCACAGCAGGAGACTGACTTGGGCCCTCCTCCAACAGCACCCTTCCCTCTGTGGCTGCCAGTCCTTCCCCATTTCCCTCCAGGCCCTCCCAACCCACCACGCTGGGTGCAGGGGTGCCCAGCCCTCAGGCACCCTTCCCCTGGAACGGGCACAAGGTCCCCATGCTCTCCTGGGTGAAGCTGTAGCCATGTGGAAGCACACAGCGAGCCTCGGGCAGCCTGGCCGGGGCTGAGGCACCGCCCCAAATCCAGGCACCAAGGAGAGCAGAGCACCCTCCCCGCAGCACCCGGGCCCGGTGCCAGCTCACTCAGCAGGGACTGCCTCCAGCAGGAGACACTGCAGGGACTGATCTCCCACTGGAGCTCATGTAGCAGCAGGGAGCCACAATTTACTGGACAGCTTCACTGCTGGACTGGCTGCATCACCTGCAATTCCAGATGAAAATATACCTGATCACTCCTCCTGCATCTTCTCTTTGTTACCTGATCACACAGAGGGGACCAGGCTGTCTGTGCTGCAGCTCAACACCTCCCCCAGGTGTACCTGGCCTCCAAAGCACTGGCTCAGGGAACCCCTGTCACACCAAGAGCTTCAGCAAAGCCCAGCAGCATCCTTGGCTCCATGACACAACCATACAAGAGGAATCAGTCCAAACTGGCCTGGGAAAAGGAGACTCTGGACAGTTCTGCTACTCCCCAGAAGCTTCTGCTGATGGAGGTTTTCTGGCACAGGCAGCTCTCCTGCAGAAGGTGGAAATTTGGGAGGTGGGGTGGGCAGAGCCCCTGCCATGCAGAAGAGCAGACAGGGACACAAAGAAGGCACTCTGTAGCAGATGTCCCTTGGTCAGTTGGTCATCTTGGACACCTTCAGGACCTATAGAGCAGACCCCAGCTGTGGGGTGGTGCTGTGCACCGAGGAGGCAGGATCAGCACCCTCCATCACAGAGCTTGGACACTGTGCCCTGAAGACAGCTTGGAGGGGTTCAGCCACAGACCCACAGCTCCCAGCACCAACGTGCTGCACACGGACTGGGAGGAGAAGGAGGCTGGCCAGCCAAATTCAGCTGCTCACCCCAGCTGCTCGCTCCACAGGATGATGCACAGCAGGTTCACTACCCTGCGCTCCAGAAGCGCCAGACACATCTGGTCTCCCCACAGAGGAACTAATAATTAACCAACTCATCATCCAAGCCATGGTGGAACTCCCTCGGACACTGCAACCCTGGACACTACAGCCAGCCTTGAAACCAGGTCAGAGGCTGTGCAAACACAGCAGGGGCCATACAAACCGAGGCCCCTCATGGCCACACAAACCCACCTGACCGCACACACAGATCAAAGGGAGGCACAGGCAGCGTGTCCGGGCACAGCCACCTTTCCTGGGCACAGCCACCCCTCCCCAGCCAGGCTGACAGAGGCTCTACCCCAGCAATGCTGGCAGGAGGGGGATTTCTCCAGGTCAAGGACCAGCACAGGCACAGCCAGCGTTCCAGTCAGCACTGAGCCAGCACAGGAACCCACTGCAGGACATGACCTTGGCAAGGAATATCTCAGCAGAGCTTTAAACACTCTGCAGCAGCAAAAGGAGACAATGCTGTGTCTCTCTGGGGAAGGGCACACTTAGGAACTGCCACCCTTGCTTTGTCATCATGCCACAGCTGGCAGCAGGTGGTGTCACTGTGCTCTGAGGTCAGTGCAGACTCTGGAAGATCCAGGCATTTCAACCCCTCAGCACCTGCTGCTCTCCAGCCCCCATCCAAACACTCAAAGAAAGACCCAGACCAAACCCTGCTGTGAAGGTGGGACAGGGTCTGCAGGAAGGGAAAACCCAGCAGAGTGCGACACAGAAAGACAGATAACTCAACCTCTCATCACAGCACTCCATGGGGATCCACCTCACCAGCAAAAACCTGTTCGCAGTGTGCCTGACCTCGGCTCCAGCTGTGCAGTGCCACGAGGGCTGGCAGGTGAACACTGCAGGCACAGGGTTCCCTCTCCCTAACTCAGACACCTCTGCACCCACCACACACCCTCTGACCTCGTCCGAGGAACTGAGCCCCCCAGAGTGCTGTCCCAACAGCTCCCTCCCTGACCCCTTCCAGAACACTCAAGCTTTTCCCATGTGCGAACACCGGACTGGCCTCAGCATCTGGAGCATCTCTAACCCCACCACGGCACCTCTGCCTCTTACCAACACTCCCAGCTCAACCTGGGCAAGTACCAACACGAGGTGATATTTATCATGACCTACCCGGCTCACTATGCAAACTTCACTAAATCCATGAGAAAAGAGCCCCTGTCTTCTCTCAGAAGCCTCCCCTCACATGCCCTGCACATCAGTACTCCAAACATGAGAGCAACGGGAGGTACCTTAAAGAACCTCAAAAAGCAGGGCCTCTCTGGGAGAGGGGGCACAGCTGTCATCACAGAATCATGGAATACCCTGAGCTGGAAGGGATCCACAAGTCTCACCCCTGTCCCTGCACAGACACCCCAACAATCCCACCCTGTGCCTGAGAGCGCTGTCCAAAAGCTCCCTGAGCTCTGGCAGCCTTGAGGCAGTGACCATTCCCCTGTTCTGTGCCTAACCACCCTCTGGGGGAAGAACTCTTTCCTGATATCCAACCTAAGCCTCCCTGACACAGCTCCATGCTCTTCCCTCAGATAAGGAATGCTCCCTTAGCCATCAGGGATGCTGTACCCACCACACAGTCCCTTCATGCACAGGGACCACTCCAATTCCAAAACAGCCCAGTTTCCCCAAGACCACACCTATCAGAGAGCCTCTCTGGAATGGCACCAGCCAACACCCAGAAATGCTCTGAACCAGGATCACCTGGGTCAGTCCAAGCTGGCCGGACTCTGTGTTGACTTTGCTCTCTAGTCCCAAAGGCTTGCCCATTACACAAGGATCAGCTCTTTACATCATTTTTGGGCAACAAACCCTGAAATCCCCCATCACGCCTCTGAGCGCTCAATCCCAGCCAAAGCCCTCCAGGGCTGGGAGCAGCACTTGGAGCACCCCCCTGGCTTTTGTGGGTATGTCTGGATGCAGATCGTGGTGCTGGGTGGGTATCACAGCGTGCTGTAAACAAACCACTCCAGGCTCTGGAAGCAGGGAGCGCTGCCTTGGCCCTGTGCTGGGCCTCCTACATCCATGGTTTCCAAGGGCCCATAACCGCAGCTGCAGCTGCACCCCCAGGAGGGCAGGTTGGGGCTGCACCAGCAGCTTTCCCAGGGCAGGGTGGGCAGCGCCCACACACAGCATCAAAGTCTGTGGTTGTCAGGCGGGTGTTTGGAACACCATCGGCATGCCAGGCTGGAACAGGAACGGGGCAGAGACCTCCTGAGCAGCCCCCTCACGGCAGCACTGAGGCCGTGCCCCTTCAGCCCTGGCTCAGAGACCCACAGCTCCCACCTAAGGAAGCCACGGACCAACATTCTGAGCACTGAGACAACAGGGAGATGGGGCACAAGAGAGGACAAACAGCAGCTACTTTGCTATGCAGACTTCACAGCAAAGTGAAGGCCTTTTCACACCTCACCATCCCCAGGAGGGCACAGGGTTGGTGGGTACAGAGACTGTGCAGGTACCAGGCAAGTAATGAATGGCGTTCTCAGTGTGACTAACCCAGTGTGAGCTTTGCAGCACCAGCAGCTCCTGCCAGGGGCCACAGTGCCAGCGGCAGCCTGGAGAGGTCAACACCTGAGCCTCTGCCTCCCGCACGAGCCACGGTGGCAAACATTAACCCCTGCAACAAAAAGTGGTCCCGCATGGACTGGCTGGTCCCTGCTGCAGGGACTCCAAGCCGCCCACACCACTCCCCACAGAAGCCTCAGCAGGGTCTCCCAAGGATGGATCCCAAGGGAGCTCCTACCTGTCTCACGGAGGAGCCAGGTGAGAGGCAAAGGACGCCAAGCAAGTGCTCAGCCTCGGCTGCTCTTCTGGGAATGCGGCCGCCAGGCCGGCTGCTGCTGGCGCGGCTCCCACTGGAAGCGGCAAGCAGGAACAGGCCCCCCGCTGCAGGGGCAGGGCCCAGCCCTCCCTGCCCGCATACACCCACATTCCCCAGCCATGAGCACAGCCTCCCCTCTCCTGGGAACCTCCCGCCACCCAGCCGGAGCGGCACACAGCCCGGGCTGCCCTGCCAGCACCGGAACCCCCGGAGCGCAGCAGCATCCCGGCCCTTCGCCTCGTGGCACATGGGCAGCCCATCGGAGCCTCCAGAACCTTCCCCAGGAGCACAGCAAGCCTGAGGGACAGAGGGGGGTAGAGGATGGAGCCCCCTGAGCCCCCTGGGCAGCTGCAGAGCTGCTCCTGTGCTGATCTCTGCACCCAGCACTCCTGGGGAACGTCCAGGCATGATGCTGCCCTGGACAGCCACTGCCTCAGGAACAACCAGGTTCCTCAGGAGCACGGGGGTTCCCTGGAGGGCCTGCCAGCCCTAGGACATCCCCCTGGCACACAAGCCAAGCACAGAACTGCCTCCACAACATCCAGATCCAGAGCAGAGCCATGGAACCCAGCAAGGCCCCCCGGGAGCAGCGGCGGGGCTTGGCCCAGCCCCCAGCTCCATGCGTTCCATGCCTTAAAAAGCTGTGGATGCTGCTGTCGCCTCAGCCCTGCCAGGCCACGGGGCTCGCCTGCAGCTCCTTCCACAGGGCCTGGAAGCGGACAGGGCACAGAGGCACAACCAGCACAGCCCAGCTGAGGCCCCACAAAGCCCTGGTGCCGGAGAACTCCCCACCACCATCAGTCAAACACCCGAGAGCCACTTCAGCTGCCAGTGCCCATTAAATGCCCAGCCCTGCGGGGGTCCTGTCCCCCTGTCCCATCACTGGTAATGCCACGCCTGCTCTCTGAAGGCTGCCCCATACCCAGTGAGGGTCCCTGTGCTCCCAAAAGTGATCTCTGCCCAAGGGACCCTGACTGGGGTGGTCGGGGCTGAGCATCCCCCAGACGAGGCCTGGCACCCCCCACTCACAAGAGGGGGCTGCAGGTTCACTTCTGGGCCCCCTCTGCTGCTCCACACCTCTGCTCTGGCAACCTCCCAAACAGCCCTACTTGCCTGGGAGCCCACCAACAGCACTGCTCTCCCCATTCAGTCCATGTTGTGGGGCAAGGGCAGGAAGGCTTGGCCCATCCTGCCCTTGATGGGACACCACCAGGGCAAGCAGGACATGCGACACATGTACTTGACTCCCAGGTGTGTGGCCAGCAAGAGAACCAGACCCCGGAGCACATCTTCCCAAGCAGCCACACCACTGTTCCAGCACCATCGATGATGGCAGTGCCCAGGGCACTGGAGTGTGACACGACCCTGTGAATGCACACGCAACCTCACTGCAGCCCAGTGCAAACCCTGCAGGGCACTGGGACAGAAACAGGTGCCCGTGCACAGCCCAGAAGTCCAGGTGGAACAGGCCACAGCCACCCATCCCTGCAGGCCCTGTCAGCACAGCAGCTCTCGCCAGCCCAGCACTGCTCCTATGCCTACTCACCCAGAGCCCGCAGAGGACCCCCACCCAGGAGCACAGGCTCAACACTGCCGTGGGGATCCTTGGGGCACACGCTGCCAGTGCTGCCACGCTCTCGCCTTCGGAAGCGGCTCGTGAGGAGTTTCCAGAGTCCCCCCGTGTGCACGGGGTCAGGGTGCAGCCGGCCCCCGGCCCTGCTCAGCTCCGGGTACAGCAGGTCCCGCTTGCTGGGGCAGGTGTGCAGGGAGCTGGCATCGCCCTCGCTCTTGGTGCGGAGGCGCGTGGGGCGCAGGAGCCCCCCGGACTCCGACCGCCGCAGCTCGTGGCCCCGGCGCAGGCGGAAACTGAAGCTTTTCCGCAGGGAGCTGAAGTTCTTCCTAGGACTGGAGCCGCTCCAGCCGCTGCCCCCGAAGAGGTTCCAGCGGCGGCTGCCCCACAGGGAGCCCCCCCGGAGGAAGCCGGGGCTGTCGGCGGGGTGCGGCGGCCGGGCGGTGGGAAGGAAGGTCATGCTGCTGGGGCGCGGGCGCTGCGCCTCGCCGGGGCCGTCGCGCTCTCCCTCGGGGCTGTGCCTGCAGGGCGAGCGCAGCCGGAGCAGGTCCAGGAGGCCGCCGCGGGCGCGGGCGGGGGGCGGCGGCGGCAGCAGCGCCGCGGGCAGCCCGTTCCCCGCCGCGCAGAAGCTCTTGGGCCGCCGGCGCTGCTGCTGCGCGGCGCCGAGCGCGGCCTGGACGGCGGGGACGCCCTGCAGGTCCAGCGACTCGCACACGCTGACGGCGCGGCGGGGGCTCGGCCGCGGGGCGCCCCGGCCCGGCCCGGCCCAGCGCCAGCCCTCGGCCATGGTCAGCGGCGGGGCTGCCCCACGGCCCCACGCCCGCCGCTCTGCGCCGCCGGCGCGGGGCTCGCACGACGCGCCCGCATGTCCGGGCCGTGCTCGGCGCCGCCAGCGCGGGGCTGGGCCGGCCCGCCCCGGAACGGGCCGGGGCCGCGACGGGGATGGGGCGGGGGCCGGGGCCGGGGCCGCCCCGCCCGCCGCGCCGTCCGCGGGCACCGACGGCACCGAGTCCGGGGAACGGGCGGCGGCGGCGGCACCGTCCCGGAGCGGCGCGGGGCTGCGGGGCTGCGGGGCTGCGGCCCCGGGCAGAGCAGCGCCGGTCCCTGTTACTGCCCGGCCGCGCTCAGTGCCCGCGGCGGAGCCCGCACCAGGGAGCGGCGGCGCTGCCCGGACCCCGCCGGGGCGCTCGCAGGGACACAACCGGCCCGGACCCCGTCGGAGCGGCGCCGAGAGCCGGGACCAGAACCTGCCTGGGCCCCGCCGGGGCGTCCACCGGGGCCAGAACCGGCCCGGACCCTGTCAGGTACCGCCCGCCGGGCCGAGCCGGCAATGGGGCCTCGGTGCGCGGCCGGCCGTGTCCGCCAGGGGGCGCTGCGGCCCCGCTGGCCGCTGCTGCCCGGGACACCGGCAGGGACACCGGCAGTGACACGGGCAGGGACACGGGCAGGGACACGGGCAGGGACACGGGCAGGGACACCGGCAGTGACACGGGCAGGGACACGGGCAGGGACACGGGCAGGGACACCGGTAGTGACACCGGCAGTGACACCGGCAGTGACACGGGCAGGGACACCGGCAGTGACACGGGCAGGGACACGGGCAGGGACACGGGCAGGGAAACGGGCAGGGACACCGGCAGTGACACGGGCAGGGACACGGGCAGGGACACCGGCAGTGACACCGGCAGTGACACGGGCAGGGACACGGGCAGGGACACTGGCAGAGACACGGGCAGGGACACAGGCAGGGACACCGGTAGTGACACCGGCAGTGACACCGGCAGTGACACGGGCAGGGACACGGGCAGGGACACGGGCAGGGAAACGGGCAGGGACACGGGCAGGGACACGGGCAGGGACACGGGCAGGGAAACGGGCAGGGACACCGGCAGTGACACCGGCAGTGACACGGGCAGGGACACGGGCAGGGACACTGGCAGAGACACGGGCAGGGACACGGGCAGGGACACGGGCAGGGACACGAGCAGGGACACCGGCAGTGACACGGGCAGGGACACTGGCAGGGACACTGGCAGGGACACTGGCAGGGACACCCGCAATGACACCGGCAGGGACACCGGCAGTGACATGGGCAGAGACACCGGCAGGGACACCAGTAGTGACACCGGCAGTGATACCGGCAGGGACACGGGCAGGGACACCGGCACCGACATCGGCAGCGACACCACGACCCCAGCGGCACCGGCAGCGGCACCGTGATGGCACAGTGCACCCCTTCGGCGGCCCCGGCTCGACCCGGCCCTTGCGGCATCCCCGCTGCCCTCCCCGGCCGCAGTCCCGCCAGACGTCCCTGAGCCGGGCCCGGAGCCTCCCCTCTCCTGCCAGGACACCCCGCTCCGGGCGCCGTCACCCCCGGCCCTGGCCCTGCACCAGATCCAGCCATCTTCTGCCTTCTCACCTCTCCCTAACCTGTGATGGGGCAGCGAACCCTCCAGCAGCTGCGTGATGCCCAACAGCTGCCCTGTGCTCAGGGACACATGAAAACCATCAGTGTGGACCCCAGGGGCCTGGGCAGCCCAGAGCACCCACACCCTGGAGCACAACCCCCAGGAGCACCAAATTCCAGAACCCACCCGAGCCCGAAGCAGAGGGCACCAGGTTAAGTGTGACCACCTCAGCCAGAGCTGCACTCCTGTCTAGTTCCAGGGCAGTCATTTCCTTTGACCAAACCTACCATCACTAAGCACTGACCCTCCTGGGTCACTGGAGTCCTGACTGTGGTACCCCGTCCACCTCTTCCCCAGCACCCCCCATTGCTGCTTTCAGGCCCTGTCTCCAGCATCACCCCAGGGCGCTCATCCTCCTTCTCCTCTTCCTTTTTCCTCCACACCTTTTCCCTCCCCCTGGCTTTGCTCCTTCACATTGCAAGTATGATCTGTGCTCCCTCTGGGGAGGAAAAAAAAAGATGCCTGACTCCCCCTTAAACTATTTTTACCTTACTGAAAGCCCTGTCTGCTGAGCCAGCTCAGGTCTTCTGCTTCTCCATCTCTCTCCAGGGAACACCTTAACATCAAGCACCTCCCTTTCCCCCTCACAGGAGTCTTGGACTCCACTCTTCCAAACTCCCATCACCTTCTTGGACTATGCCTTCTCTTTGAGCCCTCATCCTCCTCCCCAGCAGGCCTCATCGTACCCCTCCAGTTTCCTGGATGCACCCAAGCCTCAGACACAGCCCCACCTAGAGCTCTTCCCCTCCCTACTGCACAGCCAGCACCTTGGCTAAGCCCCTTCCTCCTCCCTTCTCCCTCCTCTCCTAAGCCCACACGTGCCACCATCCCCGTCCCCTCCCACCCCTGTCAGTACCACAGACCCCATCACGACATGCAGAGGCAGAGGCCCCACCCAGAGCCTCTCCTGGGGCTCCATGTCCTGCTCCTCCCTCAGGTGTTCACACCTGTCAGCACCAGCCCCGGTACCTGTGCCAAACGCACAGAGCTGCAGCTCAGAGCCGCCATCCCCACGCCACAGCCGTGTCCGGGGGGCAGACAATGGGCACATCCCGCCCCCTCCTCCCCAGACACCGGGCACCTGTGCCTGGGGCTGAGCAGAAGGCGCCTGCCAACCCGCCCGAGCTGCAGCGCTGCCATCTGTGCCAAGGTCACAGGAACACGCGAGCTGCCAGACTGGGTCTGACCCGCGAGCACAGCATCTGCCAGCCTGTCTCCAGAGCAGCCGCACTGCAGCGAGAGTCAGGGATTCAAGGGAACGTCTTCCAAAGTCCTGAACACCAGACAGGCCTGGCTGTGGGGCCCAGGCTGTCAGAGCCGACCTGTCAGGGGTACCTCAGGCACAGGTACCTGGCTCTGGGCAGGGAACCAGGTCAGGACCCTCACAAGCTCCTTTCCACCACGCCGCGCACAGCTCTGTGCTCCCAGGGATGCAAAGTTCTTCCTGTAGGGAGACGGCACCGTCTATATCCATCTCTTTCCAAACCCTGGGTTTAGCACATACTCCAACAGCACCAGATGGTTCTCCTTCCACATGAGTCTCAGTTTTTTAAAATATTCTGCAGGTTCTGGCTGTGAGGTGTCACTGAATCACAGACTGTCTGCTGGAGAGATGCTGCACCTTGTGCTGCCTGCTGAGGCAGGACTGGACATGCTGGATCACCCCAGCAGGGTCTGTCTGACCCATCCCTACAGCCTCCTCAAGCCCCCTCCAGCCTGTGACCTCCTTCCTGCTCCAGCTCTTCCTCCATCTGTGACTCCATCCAAACTCAGATCAAACCTACTGAAAAACATGGAGAGCTCCCCTTAGCTGTCCCCTTAGGACATCCCTTCCCTGTCCTACCAGGGATCATATTTTTAAAGCTATTTGTGTTTTTAAAGCATTGCCAGTTCTCTGCAGTTGGTCTCCACCTTTCTTAGACACAGAGTCAGAACCTGGGCACAACACTCAACTGGAACCTCCAGTGGCCTAAGAAGAAATACAGGTACAACACCTGTCCTACTGCATCCCAGTAAGATACTGGTCTATACCACAGGAACAGCATAACACTGCTCTTACCTAATTAGGCTGTTTCGTGGCAAAGGTTTCCACATGCTGTGTGCATTGATATGTATATTGACATGATCCCCTTGACATCATTCTAAAAAACGTCTGAAATAGGCTAAAATGGAGCCTTAGACTCAAGTCCTGGGGTTGAGGGCTGCAGGGCACCTGCACACAAGTTGAGAATCTCTGTCCCAGGATGGGTTCAAGCCCTGCCAGTCTCAGCAATACATGGGCTCCAGCTGCCTCAGCCCTCAACTGATGGAAGAACTGTTCTGAGAATGAGACCAGAAAACACCAGGGTTTGAGGAGAGCCATCACTGAAACTCCCCACATGCCTTTAATGTGTTTCTTCTCTGGCAGTTCACACCATAACCATACTGGGTTGGACTGGAGCTGTATCTGTGTCTAATGCAGATGACAGGTGACAGCTCACAAGGTGGGCAGCAGCTTGGGTGGAGTCCCCAGGGCTATGCAGGGCTGCAGAAGCATCTCCGAGAGCTGGGAAGTAACAGGGCTTTGGCAATCTGACCCAGAGCAGGTGCCTGGGGACAGCAGCAAGTTGGTCCCTTATCAGCCCTTCTCTGAGTCACATGCATGATACAAACATTATGGCCATGAATATCTGGCTGAAATTAATATAATCCATGAGAGGCTTAACAACAGCTGCATGGGAAGAGTCCAAGAGCCAGGGAACATTCCAGTGCTGGTTGGCCCTGGTGTGACATTCAGGGTGGAGCCCTGAAAATGGAAAGGAGTTTAAACCATGGTCAAATGCTCCACTGTGCTCCCCAGACCCCGTGACAGTGGAATCACTGGCACTGGTACCCCTGTGTTCCCCCAGACAAAAATAGTGTTGCTGCTTCAGAGATCTGCAGATAGGGCAATTTTGTTGCCAGGGAGATGCCCATTGGGAGGATGGGACACCTGCACTCACCATCCCTCCTGGGTTCAGAGGCGCTGTCCCTCTGCAGAGGGGCCTGACTCGGGGCCCACACACCCAGCATGGATGAGGGACCAGCACTGCCTGGCAGCCAGGGCAGGGATGAGGTTCCTAGCATGGATGGTTCCTAGCATGAGGGATGAGGTTCCTAGCATGGACGGCCCCAGTGGTTCCCAGTGCCGGCACAGAGGGCAGATACCAGCGCCAGACCAGGAGCACATGAAGACACCAGGCAGCTCCAGGCCGTGTGTGCTACCAGGGCTGTGAGTGCCCGAGGCCGGCACAGCCCGTGCTGGTGGTGGGACTGGGGCAGTGAACCCGGCTGTGTACCCCTGCCAGGGACAGTCAGGACAGGGTGCAGGACAGGTGACACACCACACTGTGCCAGCTGCGGGGCACCCAGGCCTGGCACACGCTGTGCAGCTGCAGCAGCGCAGCAGGAGGGCTCCGTGCAGTGCCAGCGACGGCAGCTGAGCCTGCCCGCAGTGCAGGAGGACCCCGAGCGCTGGCAGGACCCTGCTGGAGCCACGGGCTCTGCAAGGCAGCTCCAGCCGGCTCGGCCACGCTCCCGGAATACCAATGAGGCTGTGCCAGCCCGGAGCACCGGGGGCGCAGCTCGGCCGTGGGGAGCAGCGCCGCAGCCCCGCGTCACAGCCCACGCCGGCAGCGCGTCAGCAGCGCCGTCACTCGGGGGCGGCGGGGCTGGCCCTGCCCGCGGCCCCACGGGGCCACCACGGAGCCACAGACGTCCTCGGCCCAAACAGGAGGAGGGAGGAGACAGAGGCGTCCCCTGACCCTGAGCAGAGACACGTTCACGCTGCCACAGGCTCAGCATCCACCACAGCACCACTGCACACCACACTGCTCCACTGTGGTAACCTCTGCTGTCCAAGCACCCCAACAACTCCTCCTGGTTACGCGAACCACCCCGGTCCAAGAGCCTATGTCCTCCTGCTCTCCACTGACAACAACCCCCAGCCCCTGCACATCCCCAGGGTCTTGGGATGGAGAGATCAGGCACTGCTGCAGGTCCCAGCTTTGCCACAGACCCTCACTGCCAGCTGGACCCTCATGCCCTGCCCTGTCCCTGTGCCCACTTTGCAGCACAGAGCCCTCCTGGGTTTGACACTTGACAGGCTGACTGACTTTCCACAGCCTCTTGCCGAGAGAGGAGCCTCAAAGCAGGTTGTTCCCTACAGTTTCCATGGAGAGGAGGAACAGGCCAAACCAGCAGAGAGTTAACACCAGCTGGGAGGTAAGTAACAGTCACAGGAGAGCCCGACTCCAGCAGCAGCTCCCTCCCTCCTCCCACACTGCACACCCCCAGCTCAGGTCCTGCCACAAACCTCGAGCTGCTGATGAGGAAATTGCCACCTTCTCCCCCCAGCCCGGGGGGACTGAAGGAAACGCCTCCCTCCCACACACATGAGGTCAGGCCCATGTCACCCAAACAGGGCACGGCCACGCTCTTGTCCACCAAGGAGAGAAGCTGAGCACGAATTGCTGCCAGCTTTTCCAAGAGAGCATCCTGCCATGGACCCTGTGGAGGTGGCCATGCCGCAGATCCTGCAACCTGCAAGTCAGACGCAGGGAAGACAGATGCAGGGCTGGCAGATGCAGGGATGGTGCTTCCTAAGCCAGTCCAGCCCCTGGTGCCTCAGGGAAGCCCCGGAAGAAAACCCTTTGGGATGTTACCTAAGGGTGCAATACTAGATCAAGGCAGGAGCAATCACTCTGCTCCTGAAGCCAGCTCCAGGCACTTGTGGGTGCAGAGGCGTCCATGCCGGTGTCCTGACTGCATCAGAGGCAGTCTGGTACCTGCACTGCGGGCGTGAGCAGCCCTGCCATGCTGCCAGCCACGCACCGGGCTGGCCCCAGGCACCAGGCTGCTCCCAGGCACAGGGATGTTCCCAGGGAACAGGGCTGTCTCCAGGCACCAGCATGTTCCCAATTCCCAGGCTCCCCCCTGGTGATGCAGGTATGAGCAGCATCGGCATGATTAGGCCAGACATTGTGAAATCTCCTTGGGATTTTAAAATCCAAAGACAAAAGGCCAGGTGAAATTTGGTTAGAGGACTAAACAAGGTCTCCTCAGGTCCTGAAGCCTCGCTTTAAAATCTCTCCCATAACCATCACTTAAACAGTGAAAATCCTCCAGTTTATTCCAAAAGCAGCAAACAAAAGAAGAAGTGGCATGAAAAACAGCAACAGGGTGAAACTAAGAAGTGAACAGTGCAGCAATGGGACTCAGAGGACATGAAAATCCACATGGAGATCAGGAGGGGAACATGGCAGGAGATGCAGGAGCTGACTGGACATAGCACCTCCCTCATGCCCCTCTGGCTCTGCACACGTGGCATCACAGACACCAACAACTCAAGAATTTCGGGAAGAGCTGACCCTAGCAAAAGGCAGGACTGGAGGGTCATCAAGCTCTACAGAAAGGGGAGCAGCCCGGAATCCCAAAGGGATGGTCTCAACCGTGCTTCCCAAAGGTCTCCAAGACCACTCCTCCCTCCCTGGGAAACAGGCAAAATAATTGAAGCCACAGAAAGATCCCATCCTTCCACCCTGTTCCCCAAGGCACCTGTTCAGGAACAACAGAGCAGGCCAAGGAAATTATTTTCTAAACACAAGCTAAAAAGCTACTGAGGCTTTTTAACAACACAGGATGCTCACATAGGCCTGAGCACCCCAACAAACGCCGTGTTACTGCTGCTCCCACCTCGTCATCCTCTGAGGCGAGCACAGTGACTAACAGCATCTGCACACACAGGCAGAGATTGCTTTGTGGCAAACAGCAAGAGCCAGTGGTGAGAACAGTGTTAGTAACATCTCTGTATCCCACCTGGGGCACGGGGACTGCAGTGCTCCAGCCCCCAGCAACCTTCTCCAGCTCCCTCATGGGGGACAGGCCCCAGACCCCATGTGGAACTTCAATGCTCACAAGGAATGGATTTAGAGAAGGAAATACCAGCCTTGGGATGTTAAAGAAATAGGTGTCCCCTGGCACGTGGAACCCACCTTCACAACAAACACTGTAGGTAAGACTATTCATTTCAATGAACCCACTCATATCTCAGGTACTGCCCCCAGGTCCTGGAGAGAACTGGAAGCAGCCCCAGCCTGAGGGATGCTGAGCCAAAGACCCTGCTCCAGGCTGGCCAAGAGTTTGATGTTTCCTGCTCTCACTTTGGCACGAGGGTCCCAGCTCTGCCCCCTGGAGCAGCCCCTGCTGGAAGCAGCCTCGCCTCACCAGCCCTTTCCATCAGTGCTCACCTCTACAGACCTCAGTGGCCCAAAGAGCCTACCTGTGTCTAACTCAGGTTTCAGGCGGTTTGGGTTGCCTCCGAGGCCTCTGCACAGAGGCCAACCACCAACCACAGGAGAGCAGAAAAACCCAGAAACTGAAAGCCACAAGCCGCAGCCGGAAGGTGGGAGGGAGGTGCAGGTCTTGCACTGGTTCTCTGTTCCCACCATGCCCCAAGGCTGCAGCCACAGACACCTCAGCCTGCACGGGCTCACCCTCCCGAACGTGTGCCACGTGTCACTGCAGGGCCCCAGCAGGGACCAGTGCCGGTGTCACCTGCCCCGCTCACACCCTCGGCCTCAGCAACCCTCACCTCGTGTCTGCCGCCAACGCCAGGGCCCGGCAGGGTCCCAGCTCCTGGCCAGGGCCCAGCAGGGTCCCAGGGGTCCCAGCCAAGGCCCAGCAGGGTCCCAGGGGTCCCGGCCAGGGCCCAGCAGGGTCCCAGGGGTCCCGGCCAGGGCCCAGCAGGGTCCCAGGGGTCCCGGCCAGGGCCCAGCAGGGTCCCAGGGGTCCCGGCCAGGGCCCAGCAGGGTCCCAGGGGTCCCGGCCAGGGCCCAGCAGGGTCCCAGGGGTCCCGGCCAGGGCCCAGCAGGGTCCCAGGGGTCCCAGCTCCTGGCCAAGGCCCAGCAGGGTCCCAGGGGTCCCGGCCAGGGCCAGCAGGGTCCCAGGGGTCCCGGCTGCCTGAGTCACAGTGGGGCCTCTGCCTGATGTGACCACAGAGAGCAACAAGGGAGCCCTCAAATGCCGCAGCACCAAAACCAACTTCCCATGTGGTCGAGGCAGAAGGGGATGGCTTTGAGTTCCTCACACCACCTTGGATTTGGCAGGGAGAACCATTCCTGATGATTTTTCCAGGACCCAATACAGACACTAAATGCTCACAGGAGAGGGTGGATCCCCAGAAATCCCCCTAAACCTGCCTCAGCCCGGTTTGTGTTCACAGCTACACACTGAGAGCACTAGTTCTTACTCCTACTTCACACATCTCACGTTGACCATTAACTCCTCCAGTTTCTTCCTGAGGTCACTCTGGACAAACTCAAATACCACCAAGAAGCCACAAGGTATTATTTAATCACTAACACCTTTCACTAATCCCACTATTCAGAGCTGTTCTCAATGTCATGGAAAGTAGATCCCATCAAACTACGTCACTCAGCACCCACTTCCCTCCTCTAATTCTCCCCTAATTCGGATTATGTCAGGCACTCTGCTGCTCTCTCAGGGATCAGTATCAACCTAACAGTATCCTAAATACCTGAGTCATCCATGGATCCTGCTGAAGGCTGGCATAGCATCAGCCCACTCCAGCCTTGCTCATCTTCTCACAGCCAGCTCGCAGGGAGCTCTGCAGCCAGCTCTGGGTGCCAGCTGCCCAAAGCTGGGAATCTGGAAACACCTGGCTTTGGCAGTGCTGTTCAGAACTGAACAACCATTCCAGAGAAAGGATTCCACCTCTCCAAGCAGGGATGGAGATGCTTACACTGCACAGCTCCCCATACCCCACGTTTCAGACAGTACAGACAAACATCACAGCTAAAAACACCCCTGTTCCCAATAAACCTCCCAAATCTCCATAGGCACGGACCAGCTGGACGCCAATGGCCACTCATGTTCCACCTCTTTTGCTCACTTGCACTCCTGGCCTGTGGGCCATAACACCAACTCTTCCCCTGTTTAGGATCAACTCTGTGCCAGTCCTGCTGTTGGGATGTGCCACTGCTCCATGTGCCAGGCTGGCTGTTGGCACAGCCTCCCTCATTAATGGGCCTTTACTGATTCGGGCACAAACATGACACTCTTTGGAATTACTCTATTTGAAATTCGTGTTGTCTCTCCCAAGTCCTGCAGCTCATTTTATTGGTTTTTTTGGCTTTAGTGACACCAACCTCCAAAACCACATGGCAACGGGTGAGTATTACCCAAACACCTTGCCCAGGAACAGCATCGCTGCTCCAGATTTGCAGGACATTGTGGGGGCTGTGAGGGACAGGGAACATCCCTCCCCATCTGCAGCAATCTGGTACCGAGGAAAGGGCTGGGATGGCTCCCAGGAGATGACCTTGCTGGAGACGAAACACTGCTGGGAACCTCCCTGGAGATGCCCAGGGCTGGCACCAGACCGGTAGCACTGGTAACACCATGACACCAGTCCTGGTAACTCCAGCATTCCTTCGTGCTGCTGCTCACCTCAAAATCCACAGCACAACTGGGGTACCTGTGTATTGCCTGGAGCAAGCCCTGGGTAAGGCTGTGGGGTTCACACCTCCACTGGGCTCTTTAGATGCAACTGGTTCTGTGCTGGGCTGGGGAGAAGGTGGGAATGAACAGCACTGAGACATCACGGCCAGAGAAGGGCTACCAGGGAGCAAGGGCAGCCACTATGCCAGGAGGGCTACCAGGGAGCATGGCACGCACTCCAGGACCATGGTGCTCCCCAGGACCACGGCAGCCCTCCCTGGGAGAACTCTGCTTTGAGAGGAGGTGGCTCCAAAGCTCTGCCATGCTGTGCTGCTAGATCAGCAAACAGGACACACAGGGAATACACAGCTGGCTGGGGAGAGCCTGGGACAAGGGACAGATCCAGTGGTGCTCAGACCAAGGCTCAGGCTCCAGGGGAGCTCTGCCTGCCTGGGGCCAGATCACACAGCTCTCGCAGGCAGGGCAGCCACAGTCTGCAGCCCTGGAACTCCAGGGGAGCAAGGTACAGGAAAAATATGGGGTGTGTGACAGGCACAGGGAGAACAATACAAAGCAAGGAAACACCAGCAGCTCAAAGCATTACTCAAGGTGGCAGAAACAAAGAGAAAGAGTGGCAAAAGGACCTTAAAATCCCGAGTGTCCAGCTGCCAGAACAGCAGGTGACCGATGAGAAGTGGAATAATCAGAAACAAACAATTCTGATTTTACATCTGCAAAAATAAGCTTCAAGTTCTCACCACTTGGATGAAGTCCTGGGGTTATTCTCAACAGCTCTATGAAAACATTTCCCAGAGAAGCTGTGGCTACCCCATTCCTGGAAGTGCTCAAGGCCAGGTTGGACAGGGCTTGGAGCAACCTGATCTAGTGGAAGGGGGGTGTAACTGGATGAGCTTTCAAGTCCCTCCAAACCAAAACCATTCCATGATTCTGTGAAGATCAGTTCACTACTCAGCAGCAATCAAAGAGCAAAAAGAGTCCTAACCATTACTAGGTAAAGAGTGGAGAACAAGAGACAGAATATCCCAACACTCTCGTCCTGACCCACAGTGCTCACCACATACTAAGAGGAGCAGGAGAGGACTGACAAGATAGAACAGCTACTGTACAGGGAGCCTGGAAAGGAAGATGGCAGAGGGGGAATAAAGTTTTCCATGCCAGGAGAAGAAAGGAGGAGGCCACCAGGGAACAATTTGTTCGCTGTTTCTTCTGAAGCAGGAACTTGGGGACATCATATCCAATTAAGCAGGTCCAAAACAGGAGATTTTTTCACATAAAGCATCACTGTGAAATGTCTCATCAGGGCTGTGGCAGCGCTCAGCAAACACGCACTCAGAGGACGATCAGCCAAATCCAAGGACAAAAGCTCCATGCGAGGCTGCAGAAACACAGGACGCAGCTTTGGGCTCAGGAACGGCTCCCTGGGAGCAGGACAGGCCCGGCCCAGCGCACGCAGAGCGGGGCAGCAGCACAGGGAGGGCCCCTCGCCCCTGTCCCATGCACGCTGAGCCGCGGCAGCGCCGTGGTTGGGGCTGTCACACCGTCCCCGCGGCGGCGAGCCCGGGGCTGCCAAACCCACATTCCCACTGACATTTTCCATGCTCGCTCACTGCATCGGGATGGTATTTATAGAAGTTTCAGCAATTCAGACACTTCCCAAAGCAGGCTGGGGAAAAACACGGCAGCTTGGCCAGAGCTGTACATTTTTCAAGCTCTGAGTGAGGGACTGAAGAGCTGATCAATCTCCCAGCTCTAGGCTGAAGCCCTGCACTCTAGACTTTGATCTGCCAAGCCACACCCAGCAAATGTTTCCTGCATCTCCAGTCCCAGCATTTCTCAGATGAAATCTTGGGGTTATTCTCAAATCTCTATGAAAACATTTCCCAGAGAAGCTGTGGTAACACCACCCCTGGAAGTATTCAAGGCCAGGTTGGATGATGCTTGGTGGAAGTCTAGTGGAAGGTGTCCCTGCCCATGGCAGGGGGTGGGACTAGATGAGCTTTAAGTTTCTGGGTTCTATGACCATGGTGACTGTGAGATTTCCCTTCAAGGCATTACCTGAGACAGGGAAGCAGCAGAAATGCCAAGGCCACTCAGCCAGATAAGAGAGCCTGGGGACCTGGGAGAGGAGGGCTGCACACCCCAGTTCCCCAGCCTCCCCAGAATGGATCTGCTCTGCAGAGCCCAGTTTCCCTGGGCAGCTCTGCAGGGAGAGGCCCTGCTGAGCCCCACCAGCCCCATGTCCCCTCGGCACCACCACGCTGTGCAGGAGGGTGCCAGAACTAAAGTGGGTCCCATCACAGCTCTTCCTCCTCCTCCTCTCAAGCTGAACTCCAGCCATCTGCGGTTTCCAGTTCCGGATCTGATCCGGCACCCTCGGCTCTCCCACAGCATGGAGAGAAATCAGCACTTCTGGTGCCCAAGTCACCCAACCTACTTATCACTCCTACTTCAGCCTGAGACCGATGACGATGACGGGGAGCCTGGGGGAGCAGACTCAGGTGATGTCAGCTCCATCCCTGACACTGTATTAGCCAACTCCCCCACTTCTGGATCCCACAGTCTCCACAGAGGCCAACCCCCTCAGTCGACACAGAACAAGCAATGCCACGGCTCAGTGCACCTGAGGAGGCTCTGCCAGGATCCTTGGGCCAAGGCAGGGCTTCCAGACACCTTTCTGAAGGCAGAACCCAGACTGCCACGTAAGGGCAGAGGTGTGTCTCCTCTCACAGAGACAATCCAGGGAGCAAACAAGGGCCCGCAGCGCTGGAGGACCAGAGAGCTGCCACCTCAGCCTCACATCTTAATCACAAGATCACTCTATTTCCATGGAAACAGCAGAATTAGAGACTTCGACAGAACGACAATTACCAACACTGGGAATTTAACTGTTAAACCTGTCAGAATCCCGTCCCCAGTGCCAGGAGAGGAGATGGTGCTTGCCCACACCACTGCCCTGCATCTGGCCCCAGCACCACGCTCAGGTGTTTGCTCCTGCTTCCTTCAACAGCCGGCTGGGTTTGCAGAGAGCCTCCCATGTCAGCACATCAGGGGATGAAAGCTCAGGATTCACCGGGGCTCAGTCCAGTGCCAATGTGTCCTCAGCAGCTGGTCCTGGAGCACACACAGTGATCCTGCTGACCAAGGCTTCCCCAGTGCCTCAGCAGCAGGAAAAGGCTTTACGTGCTCCTGAGTCACCAGGGAATTACGGGATGGCTCCAGGCACTGCAGGGAGCACTGGCCCAGTGCCTCCCAGGACAGGCCCTTTCCCTGACACAGCAAAGCACCACGGTGGCTCTGGTCAGCTAATGAGAGTGAGGAGCCGAGGTGCTAATTACCATCGCTGGCACAGGGTATCCTGTCCCACCCCACTCTCATCACTCCACTGGGCAGCCACAAGCCTTTCCTGAGACCAAAGCTGGGAAGGACCTGGCAGCACCGTGGAACTCCCCAGACTCATATCTTGGGTTTGCCGAACACCACAATGTAAAATGCAACCCTGAGAGCATCAGCAAAGCTGTTGAGGCAGATGTGGGGAGCTCCCTGTGGCCAGGAAGGCCTCAGCTAACATAGACACATCTCCCAGAGGAGAGAAGAGCTGTCCCTCTGCCTTCTGTGCAGACAGGGGTCCACTTTGAGAGGTCACTGCCCAAAATCCCCTCCACGTGCTCCATGCCTCGGCCCCGCTGTGGTCAGCGGATGGGCCCAGACTCCCCTGGCTGTTACACCCAACCCAAGGACTGAAATTGCTCAGCCCAGCTCTAATCAGGTACCATCACACAGACCATCAGTCAGACAGCGGGCAACGTGCTGACGGAGAGCAGTTTTCCATGGCACGTGCATTCCAGTGCCCTGCCCATGACTGAAGACAGCAGACACCTGGCCATGCGCCACACTCCTGCCATGATTACAGACACACTCCTAAAGCCCTTCCTGCAGGTCTGGACACTGATGTCCAACTTGATGGACAATGATGGAAAGCAACTTCCCACCCACAGAAAATCCCAACCCGGCTCTGAGAGCCCAGACCTAGGGCAGCTGGAAGGATGTCACCTTCTACACCGGCGTCTGTGGGACACAGCAAGTGCCTGCTCCAGCAGGAGCTCACATGGAGCCGTCCCCACCCTCAAGACTGGCAAGGCTCCAGGGCTGAAACTAATTCTGCAGCTAATCTGCCATGAAAGCAGGGTGTGCTCCAGGCCAGACTCTCCTCCGGCCTCTGGAGAGAACTTCCCGGGGCACAGCTGCACACACCTGCCCGCCCAGACTGCCTGTACAGACAGGTACCAGCAGGGAAGAGCCACGGTGACCTCTGCTCCATCCTGAGCCCATGAGCGCCCCAAACCCTGCAGCCGAGTTCCTTGTGTCACACAGGCGGCCTTGCTGCTGCTCCATGTCACACATGGCACTGGGGAGCTGCTCTGGAGGGGACACGCTGCAGGACACTTGGCAGGATCACCCTGAGCTGGGCTCCTCCCATGCTGGTGCTGGGACCCCCACGGCACAGCTCCACCTGCTCTCCTCACCCGGTGCTTCCCAGCGCTGCCTGCAGCCCACCCGTGCAGCGCCGGGGCCCGGCAGCAGCGGCTCCGGTGCGGGGCAGCAGAGCCTGCGCCTGACTCACGGCGTGGCTCTGACTCACCCTGGACACAGCTGCGGCCAGCACAGCCCCAGCTGCGGGCCTGCTCACAGGCTGCTGCTGCCAGCAATGCAGCCACAGCAGCTCCAGCTGCGGGCCTGCTCACAGGCTGCTGCTGCGGGTCTGCTCACGCTGCAGCTGCAGGCCTGCTCACAGGCTGCTGCTGCCAGCAATGCAGCCACAGCAGCTCCAGCTGCGGGTCTGCTCACAGGCTGCTGCTGTGGGTCTGCTCACAGGCTGCTGCTGCCAGCAATGCAGCCGCAGCAGCTCCAGCTGCGGGTCTGCTCACAGGCTGCTGCTGCAGGCGGCTCCTCGCTGCGGGCAGAGGGCAGAGAGCAGAGCACAGAGCAGAGCAGAGCACAGAGCACCCAGCACCGAGCACCGAGCTGGTGGTGGCACGGGCAGGGGTCTCCCAGGCCTACAGTGGTGATTCAAGGCCCTGGGGCAGGGGTGCCATGCCCATCCCCAGCGGTGCCCGTGCTGCCGGGCCCTCATCACTGCAGATCCGTGAGCCCTCAGCCCGACCACGGCTGCCACTGTATGGCTGTGATACTTGTATACCTCTGATACTCTGATACCTGCTGGCTCTGACGCCCAGCCTAGGGCTCAGCCCGTGCCCCGCACGCCCACCCACTCACCCGCCTCAACATCCCCTCCCTGGGCATGGAGCAGCCCAATGGCCAGCTGAGGCACAGCTTGTCATGGAATCATACAATCATTAACATTCCTCAGAGACCATCAAGACCAAGTGTTCCCCCAGCACTGCCAAGGCCACCACAACGTTCCCAAGTGCCGCACCCACACGGCCAGGGCACAGGGACATGTCATTTGGTGCAGGGGGACTGAGGGGACCGGATCTGCCCTGTCCCTCTGACCACTGCACACTGCTCACCTGGAGAAAGCCTCTTAGCACCTACTTCAGTAATAAAGTAACCCAAATTCTAGTAAGTGAACTTATTTTACTGTGCCACCTAAATCTGGCAGCGCTGCCGCACTCTGGGACCAGCAGAACTAGCTCAAGGAGAGGAAGGGACGCTGCACCAGGGCCAGCACTGTGAGGAGCCCACCAGCCACAGCCACGGGCACAGCAGGAGCCTGGGACAACGGGGAAGCAGCAGCAGGACCCGACACCTGGAGAGGAAAGCAGGGCAACCTGGGTTTTCTTCCCAGGGCAGCTGTGGCTGAACCATCCCTGGAAGTGTCCAAGACCAGGTTAGACATGGCTTGGAGCAACCTGGTCTAGTGGCAAGTGTCCCTGACCATGGCATGGGGGTAGAATGGAAGGGGATGTAATGTCCCTTCCAGCCCAAACCCTTCCAGGATTCTATGCCCCAGTTTGGGGCTTTTGCTGTGGTTTGCGTTTTCACATTTCCATAATAATTGATCAGAGAGTCCAAATGCCAACACTTCATAAAAACACCAGGACAACAATTTGGCTAAAACTCCTGAACCCTCCTGGAGGCAAGTGACATCCAAACTGCCCAAAAATGGGTAAGAAGTAGGAAGAAAGAGGAGGAAACAGATGTCAATAAGATCTTGAACACAGGAAGCATCAAAAATGGTGTAGGAAGCTGAAGCCTTCAGGAAAGCGAGTCTCTAACAATGCTGAGAGCAGCAGGAAGGGGCTGTGGGGAGCACGGACCTGAACAGGGAGGCACAGCAGGCCCAGACGGCACCAGAGGCACTGACACAAACACTCAGGAAGAGCAAACACAGACAAATGGCAAAAACATTACCAGAAGCAACTTTAAAAATATCATTTTTAAAAGTAACTTTTATTTAAAGGCACAAACAACCTGAATACAATGGTGCGAGGAAGAGTGAGCTCACACTCCTGCTCATGCTAATTTTTAATAAATATTGAATAACAGAGATTCAGGAATGGCTGGAACAAAGCAAAGTGACCTCACACCCCCCAGCAGCCCTTGCTCACAGCAGTGCCCATGGGAAGGGGACCCCCGACCTCCCCTGCTGTCCCAATGACACCAGGCCCTGGGAGAGAGGAACCCCCAAAACCCCACAGCCCTCACTAACATCAGCCCCTGGGCAGGGGATGGAGGCAATGGAACTGGATGTTTTTAAACAATTCATGTTACAGCTGATAGCACTCCTCCAGGTGGTTCAGGTGCTGCAGGGTTTGACTGGACAACGCTGAAGGTCCTTGCAGCCCAAAGTGATCCACGGTTCCACGACACAAACAACTCTGCCCATGCTTCCATGGTCATGTAACCCATTCCCATACAACATTCCATCTATAAACATTGCTTTGCAAAGTCATTTACAATAAATACAGGAGGACCAGGCTCAGAAGAGCCAGAGATCCAAGTCAGCAAGTGAGAGGATTCCTGTGACACCTGGAGCCTTACCAGTGATGTTGGGAAGCTTCAGACATCCGGGAAAACACTTCCACTATGCCAGCTCTAAGAGAGGTGAAATGGCAAATGCCAGGAATGCCAGGACAGTCAGATCCACCAGCCCAAAGCCACAGACCACATCCTTTTGGGGCCGTTTCCAGTACGGGGGAAATAACTGTGTGACCCGGAGCCATCGGTGTGGACTGACATCATCCCCCATCAGGGAGCAGCAGACGGACACCACGGACAGCAGAGCTCCAGCACACAGACCACAGGTGACCTCCGAGGCTCCTCCCAACCCAACCACTCTGGGATCTCATAAAAAAGAGCAGCCAGCAGAGAAAGGAACCAGATTTACAGTTCATGGAACTGTGGCTGGGTCAAGTGGGAGCACACTGCCTATAATCTGATGATTTTCATTTTAAGAACACTGGGTAAGGAAGAGCCATAAAAAGTCTTTGAAGACCACACAAAATGAACTCATGAAGAGACTTTTAATGAGCATTATGCGATTTACTTCCCAAAAAGAACATCAAGAGATAATTGATGATGAAGTAACAATAAGCTTCTCAGGGAATAACGTTCAGGTAACAAAGTTTTATTTAGTCCAATCTAAAGAAACAAATGAGAAAATGAACTTTAAAACAGATGAATGTAAATTGGGAATTAAATGGGAACTATCAGCAGCTGGAGGAATTAATGACTGGAACAACCAACTGAAGAAGCAGTGGTTGGGCTGCCTTCAATTGTTGCCCCAGGAGGGTGTGAAGACCTCTAGGAATGGGGGATCCAAGACCTTTCCAGTGGGACAAAGTACCTCCTAACCTTCCTGGATGGCAACGCTGTTACACTGAACAGGGGCATGATGGCACCATTTATGAGTTCATGAGCATGGACAGCAAGGGAATAAACACTCCAGTATCAAAGTGTTTGAAATCAAACCCCACAAAGCCCACAGAGGCTGCAAACCAGCTGACTAAGCCAAATGCACTTTCAGGCATTTTCTCCTCCAAGGGGAATATCTTGGTCTCCCTCCTCACCTCTCACCACCAGAGCTCCCCAAAACACCTTGCACAATCCCCTCCCCAGAAATCCACTCCCAGCCCTGCAAAGGGGCTGGGCCCCTCCTCCCATGCCCATGTCTCATTTGCACCAGGCCATGCATCATTTTGTCCTCGATTTTCTCTTAGACTCCCTCCAACTCCATTTTCAGGTCTTGCTGTGTACCAGGCACCCTCCAGCTGACCCTCTGAGGGAGGAGGCACAGCAGCAAGGACTGTCCACAGGTCCTTACAGGCTGTGGGAGGAAGGACAGCAATCTGCAGAGGCTCCACCAAGGCAGGCAGTGCCCACAGGGGCCGTGGGCTCCCCACCTCTGGGAGTGTTCAACCAGGCTGAACGGGACTTGGAGCAACCTGCTCTAGTGGTCCTTGCCTGGGGCAGGGCCTGGAACTGGATGAGCTTTAAGGTCCCTTTCAACCCAGACCACTCCGGAACTCTATGATTACCAAACTCCATAGGCAAGATCTTATTGGAAGCAAATCCACAAGGAAAAGAGAAAACAAAAAATATTACAAAAAGCTGTGGGGCCCCAGAAGCAGCAGTGATGGCACACAGAAATCATCCCAGTGCAGAGGAAACCAGTGTGGCAGGAGACCAGCTAGGCTCATCCAGGCTCCATACCGGGCTTGGCACGGGAAGGCATGCACAGGGAAACTGGAAATGAGATTAATAAGGATAAATATAAAGGAGTGGCAGCAGCACCCTAGTCTGAGCCCAGAGCAGCTCCACAAGGAGCAAGAGGTGACCAGTGACAAACAGCAAAAACTAGAGGCAAATCCAGGCACTTCAGGGACCAACATAAGGACACAGGCAAGCTTGGCCTGTTCCACAGGAGACAGAGAAGACGCAGAGGAGTGATGCTCAGGACAGGGGAGGTTTAAGCCTCTTTGTGTAAATTCCCACAGCTAAGAGCAAAGAGGAAGCCAGCACAGGCAGAGCCCAAAGAACTCACTAAAACTTCCAGTAAAAAATGCAATTTCAGATGTTTTACATGGGCAGATGGTGACCGACTAAGGGGTGAGAGTTTTAAACTAGAAGAGGAGATTTAGATTAGATATTGGGATTAAATTCTTCCCTGTGAGCGTGGTGAGGCCCTGGCACTGGTTGCCCAGAGAAGCTGTGGCTGCTCCATCCCTGGAAGTGTCCAAGGCCGGGCTGGATGGGGCTTGGAGCTCCCTGGCCTCGTGGAGGGTGCCCAGCCTGTCCTGGTACAGCAGATTGGCAGAACCAGGGGCAGGACCTTGCACTTGGCCTTGCTGTGCTTAATGAGGATCCCATGGGCCCACTCCTCTGTCAGAGTCCCTCTGGATGGCATCTTTGCTCTGCAGCCTCAGCTTGGTGTCACATGCAAACACACTGAGGGTGCACTCAGTGCCACTGTCTGTGTCACTAATAAAGATATTCACCAGTACTGGTCCCAGTACAGCCCTGGGGTGGACAGCATTCATTACTGGTTTCCATTTGGCCACTGACCAAAATCCTTTGGATGTGGCCGTGTGTGCAATGCCTCACCCACCCAACAGTCTGTCCACCAAACCCACCTCTCTCTGAATTCTGTCCAGTCTCCTGGGAAGGTGACTGATGTCACTGACAAGTCCTCCTTTCCCAAGAGGACAGACAGCCCCACCTCAGGATCTCCCACTGCCCTTTTCTGTCTCACCAAGGGGCTGCACAAGCCTGTCCCTGCCTCACCTGCAGATTCGGGGCTCTTCTGGACCCTGCAGCTCCTCTCTCAAGACCAAACTGGCTCAACACCTTGTCCTCGTTGATCCCAGCAATTCTTTTATGCTCTTTTCTCTCCTCCTGGTTCTCTACAGCTTCTTTCACCAGCCTCAGACAGACCATCCTCACTCTCCACCTCCAGTACTGCTGTTTTTTGGGTGTCTCACATGGCTCTGCCCATAGCACCTTCTTTTCTCCTTCCACGCTTCCTCCAGCCAGCCTTTAATTTAACGCCATCCCTCAGCTCTGTGTGATGATTCATAGTTCTGCTTTTCTATTCCTGGACTGTCTCCTGTCCAAAATGAAGTCTCAGCTTCTTTTCCCCTCCAGCATTTCAAGTGTGCACCCACAATCCCAAGGTCCACATGATTAAAGAGAGCTGCTGCTAATCCCAGCTTTGTCCCCCAAGCCCTTGCTGCACAGGCACTAGGCACACGTCACTCAGACCCTGTCTGGGACTTGAGGACATGACTCAGACAGTAAAAGTTCACAGATTCTCCTTTCCCTCTCCTCACTTCTCATCCTGGCCATCCCTAACCCCTGCACAGCTCCACAAACTCCAGTCCCTGAAACCTCCTTGTCCCCTTGGCCATGCGGCCAAAGGCCCACAGTGTCCACTCTGCACTGACCACTGTTGCTCCTTCTCCCCAAAAGCACCTGTAACCCATAAAATCCTGCCTCATCCCTATTCAGCCTGCTGCTGGAATTATTTCCCTAACCTCTCTCTTCAGCAGCGAACACTCCCTCTGAATCCCCCTCCGGGCCCTCCTCTTCTGTCACAACCGCGAGCTGCGTCTTCCCCCTCCACACGCCTCATTCCATAACAACCATTCTTCCTCCACTGCCTGCCTCCCAAACCCTGGCAGAAGCTCCACTTCCCAGATGCTGAATTACAGCAAACACCTCCCTGCTTCCTCCTGTTTGTGCTTCGTGTTGGAAAAGCTTTATGTAAACCACCTCAAATCGCTTTATTATCCTCTTCCAAAGAGCTCCTGGAAGCTCCCCCAAGCTCTGTGCCCACCAGGAACACCCAAGTCACCCCACGTGAGGTGGCTGACCTGGGAGGTCCTGACACAGCCCCCCACAGGCTCATCAGCACCCACCTCTCACTTTTAAACCCACTCCAAGCCCCCCACAGCAAAGCTGGCCCCGTCCTGTGCTCCCATACACAGCACTGGAGCAGGTGGGGCTCCAGGGTGACCGCAGTGAAAAACCAGGACCGGGAGCAGCTTCTCCCACTGAACCACTCCTGAGCAGAGGGGCCACAGCACCATCAGTCCTGCACCACCACCTCCCACCAGAACAGCCCTGGCCTTGGCCACCCACCAGCGTGGCACCCTGCATGGGTGTGTGCTCCTCCAGCCCCGCTCCATCCTCTGGGGATGGACGGCACTCGCCAGAGGCTGATCATAGAAACACCAAATGCTTTCCGTGGAAAAGGCCCTTCAAGCCCATCCAGCCCCACCCCTTGCCATTAGGGACACCTTCCACTTCCAGGGATGGGGCAGCCACAGCTGTTTTAAGCAACCTGTGCCAGGGCCTCACCACTCTCAGGGAAAAACTTCTGCCCAATATCCCAATATCTAACCCTGCCTTCTGTGCATGGAAGCCAAATTCCCCCTTGTCTTGTCACCCAAGTCCCTTGTTCAGTCCCTCTCTGAAGGCCAGACCCCTTTTCCCTACCCCTGGAGTCACTGCTGGGGGAAGTACCCAAAGCTGCCCAAAATGAAGAGCACAGAGCCCTCTGTGGAGCCAGGGCCAACAGCCCACCCCGGCCACCAGGGCAACCTGGAGCCAGCGGCTCCCACCCTGAACTCAGCACCAGCAGCACCGCCCCGGATCCCTGCTGCAGCAGCTGGGAGTGAGCGCAGAGCCCCAGGCTGGAGGGGATTTCATCATGTGCATCACACGGCCAGAACCAGATCTCACACATGACCCCGGGCAGGAATTCCCCAGTGACTCACAGCCAGGGCTTACACGGGGCAGATGCAGTCCCACTGCACCCAGACACCCTGCAGAGACACAAACTTCCCTTTCCCTCTGCATGCCACAAGCTGGGGTGCTCTGCTCTGTCCGGAAATCTGTCTCCTTAGGATTTGTGGCAATTCAGAAGCAGCAGGGTTGGCTGTAATTGGACAGCAGGTCTGAAAGTCACTGAGGCAGGAGAGGTGAGCAGGCATGCAAGAGGTCTTAATCACACAAACCTCCTTCCAGTAGGGAAGCAGCTAAAATTATCTTAATTTTTACCTTTCCTGCCCCAGAAGATTTCTTGCACTCACTACATCACTTCAGGAAATCCACCTGAGTAGACACCCATGGGATCTGTGCTCCCAGAGCTGCCCAGAGCTGCGGGAGGCAGCAGGGGTGAGACAAAAGGTGTCTCCTCATGAAGGGCACTGCCCGTAGGAATGCAGTGGACATGGATTCCCAATCCCTGCAGCTGCTGCACAGTGAGATAACAACTGGCAGGAAGTCTTGGAGAATAATTTTAAAAAAGAATCTGATGCCAAAGCAGGAAGGTGGGATCACAAGGAGAAAAGGCCTCCTCCTGACAGGAAGGGATGTGATAAGAGCATCATGGTACTGCTGAGATGCCTATCAACTTGCCAAGCTCTGATCACAGGCTGGGACAACCCCTCAATTCCCAGCAGCCAGGCTTCTGTGCCCACAGCTGCTCCCCCAGACCATGTGGCCACTGCCTACTCCCTCTACATCCATGCCAACAAGGGGGTTTTACCCCAAAGTTGCACCCCACTGCCCCAGGCACCAGAGCACCCAGTATTCCCCATGTAGGACCATCCCATGCCAGTCAGCCCAGCTGGAAACACAGTTTGGGACCAGATCAGACATCATTTAGATCGCATTTGGCCACCCAAACTAAGTGAAAGTCCCATCACAGTCTGGATGCACCCACGGTTCACAGTCCCACCTCAGTGAGACTCCAGAGGAGCTGAGAGCCCAGCAGTGCCCAGCACTAGAAGGTGTCTATGCAGAAAGTGGACACGCTCTGCCAGGACCTTTGGGAAAGCTCCTGAATGTGATGGCAGGTGGATGATTCAGTCACCTGCACAAAGCTGGCCCCACTGGCACTGCTCCCACTGGGTACTCCCAGGCAGAGCCCAGCAGCTCCAGCCCAAGCAGAGCAGGAATGCACGAGGGCTTACCCCACGGCCAAGGCAGAGGCAGCTCTGAGGACAGGGTCACTGCTGTCCCCGCTCTGACAGAGGCTGGCTCAGCAGGACATCACTGCTTGGAGCAGCAGCCAGTGCAGAGCATCCCTGAACTGCAAAAGGCTCTGTGCAACCAAGCTGTGAAACTCCTGAGAAACCTGGAGTTTATGTTGGGACAAGAGTTACGCTGGGACTTCTCACAATAGTTGTGTTGGGAAGGCAGAGCCACCAAGGACTGACATCACACCGACCCACAGCGAGCACAGGGAGCCCAGCCAACCTCTGGCCAAATGCCCCGAGCGTGTCCCTGGAACAGGCACCGCTCCCAGCGCCTCCCCAGGTCCTGCTGGTGCTGCTGTCAGGGTCAGGAGATCTGGCACAGGAGCTTTGCCATCAGCTGTGGCACAGCTCACACCAGCACAATCCAGGCCTTCTCTGCCTCCCCCAGACCTGACCACGCTGCCCCCTCCTCACCACCTGCATTCCCGTGGTCACACCACAAGCAGCTGAGAAGTGACTGAACCAAACCCGACACATCCCTGGCTCCTGCCAGAGCAGCTCCTGATCACAGGCAGCGGTAGGTGGAGCTGCCAAGGGGGAAGAGCTGCACTGTCCCTGCCTGCAGCAACCACGCTTGTATTGGATCAAAGGAACTGACACTGCAGCCACAGAGACTCACAATTCTCTCCTGATCCCACCTCCAAATCCTGTTCTTCCCCTGCGTACTTCACACCCCCAGATCTTCCTCTTTAGCCACAGTACTGAGTTCTTGCCCGGAGAGCACCAGGAACTTTCACCCCCACCCAGCACCTGTAACTCCATCCTGCTCAGCTCCCAGCCATCAGGACCATTCTCCAGCCTTCCTGCTACAGTTTCACCATCTCTCCCAACTCCTATGGATCAGGGCATCAAGCAGGGACCTTTTCTGATTCTTCCCCAAGACCAGATTCTCCATCTGCAAGCTCGGCAAGGTGAGAGCTGCACCTGGCAAAGATGCCTCCAGATGACTTGGGCCACAACACAAAACTCAGTAAAAACAGAGGATTTATTTCTTCAAGTGTGCTAAAGGCTCCTTCAGCTGTGCTTTAGCTCTTGCCCATTACTCCTGGGGGTCCAATGTCTCCCATAGCATCAGAATCTGCTCCAGGACTCTTTCCAGGCAGATCCTTTTGCCTGTGCTGTTCATGCCAGGCACTGGCACCGTAGGATGCTGAGCAGTGCCAGCCCTGCTGATGACCTCAGCCAGGCCAGGACACACGCAGTGGTGGAGGACCCAGGGCTCTCCCTTGCCAGCTGATAAAGCAGCCCAGGAAGTTCTTCCCAGTGCCCTTAGGAGCCTCTCCTGGGAGTTGGCCCTGAGACCACAGCACCCCTCACCCAAACAACACCGAGTGCTGATCAGAACAGGAGCTGCTCCAGGAGCTGGAGCCCCTCTGCACTGGAGCCAGGCTGGGATGTCAACCTGGAGAAAAGAAAGCTCCAGGGAGACCTTAGAGCTCCTTCAAGTGCCTAAAGAGGCTCCAGGAGAGCTGGAGAGGGACTTGGGATAAGGGACTGGAGTGACAGGACAAGGGGGAATGGCTTCCTACAGACAAGAAGGCAGGGTTAGACGGGATATTGGGAAGAGATTCTGCCCAGAGAAGTGGTGGCTGCCCCATCCCTGGAAGTGTTCAAGGCCAGATTGGATGGAGCTCGGGGAAGCCTGGTCTTCCAGTGGAAGGTGTGCCTGTCCATGGCATGTCCCCTGACCATCACGGGGTGGAACAACATGGTCTGTAACCCAAAACGTTCTCTCATCCTGTTGTTTGCCCAACCTCTCATTTTGTGCTCTTTTAACCACCTTGGCACTTAACTTTCAACAAATCTGGAGACCACAGTGCCAGAGGAACCCTGCCCTGGCTGCAGGGGTAATACAGCAGGAGCCTCACAGCTGCCCAGCTCGCCCAGCTCCGGCCCTGGAGCAGGGATGTGCCGATGGCTTTGGAGTTTGCAGCTCCCCCTACGGCACCCCAGCAGCACGGCCTGTGGTTTCCCAGCCCTGGGGAACTCACAGGCATACATAAACAGGGCAGTTTTCTGCAGAGGTCATGGAATTAGCAGGAAAAAGCTGGCTAAGCAGAACGCTGTCCTTCCCAAAGGGTGTAATTTACTCGAGGCTGATTCAGCAGAGCGAAGACACGGTGAGCCCTGAGTGCAGCCTGGCAGTGTGGGGCTCCCCGAGCCTGGCAGGACTGGAGGGCTCCTATGAGGAGGGTCCTCATCTTCCTCCAGAACATCCTGCAGCAGTGGCAGCTCCTGCCTCAGTTTGTTTTGTGAATCAGCACATCAGGAGCCAATTTCCAAAGACATTGGGAAAGGATGGAGCATGGAGGACTTGAGCTGGATCTAAACAGAATGATCGAGTTCAGCCAGAACTGATCGAGAGACAGAAAAGTGGCCTCAGTAACTGGTACAAGTGGCTTTAAACATGAAAATGCCCAGTATCAAAGCAGTCCTTCCTAAGAGAGAGATGCAGAAAACACCCCGGATGTTGGAGATGCCAGCTGGGAAAGTCACAGCAATTACTGACATCAAGACAGATTACGATGGAGTAAACTCCTGAGGCAGAGGCCCAGGTCTGTACCTCCAACTTTCCCAAACTAACTCTGCTTCTTAAACTGCAGAGAGGAACCCACACAGGGTTTAGAGGCAGGTGGGAGAGGTGAGGAAGGACAATGAAGGGAAAAAACATGTGCTCCAGGTAGAGCTGACTACAGAGAGATTCCTGGTCCTGCTCCCTGGACACTGAGTCCTCACCATGGCTCAAAACCTCTCCAAGCTTTCTCAGAGAGCTGAGCTTTAGGTGGGCTGCAAGGCATGTGCACTACCACAAACATCAGAAGAAAATTCCCATCATCTGGCAAAAGCTCTGTTGAGGGAATCTCACCAACTTCTTATCTCCCTCTACCCCTCCCTCCTGCCAGAGGTTTTCTGTGTAACCATCTCTTGAGTCCCACATCATTATCTTCTTTCCCTATTCCATCCTGCTGGTGCTGTCTCTCCCACCTGTCCACGGATCCATGCTGGTTGCTGTGTCCCCATGCTGCTCACAGCCTGTCCTGGATGCCCCTCAGGTGACCCCCTGCACCAGAAACATCACTCATCCTCCCCAAACCCACATTCTGATCACTGCTCAAAGTTCATTGCTAGGAAAGAAATTAAGCACTGTGCAATTACTGCTCTAATTACAAACTCTATTAATACGGTTCTGTGTGTAGCTTGTCCCAGAGTCACGATGTTGGAGGCCACATTTACTGTGAGCAGGGCTGCACCAGCCCCAGGTTGGTATCGTTTTGCTTTATGCAGATATGAAATCTTTTATAGAACTCAGCAGCTTGCAGCAGTCTCCACAATTTGGCACGGAAAGCAGCCTGGGATGAGAGAATCGCTTTTTGCAAGCCCCCTGAAAATCTGTCCAAATTTGGTGGTTAGAAACTACCAAAAAACTCCAGGTCCTGCCTGTGATGCAGCTGATGCTGGCGACCAGCCCAACCTGCCATCTCCCCCACCCTCAGCCCCTCTGCCCCCATGGCCTCCAAATAAAGCTCCAGCTCAAGGAGGAGACCAAAACAGAGCAGGTTTCCCTTTCTTCCCACAGTGGCACCACTGGTGCCGACCCTCGAGCAGGCGCAGCTGGCTCTCACCCCATGGTGGGCTCCAAACCTCCCAGGAAAGGCTCGTTCCCCAAGCCTGGGGGCTGGCAGGGCTCTGGCTGCCCCCAACACCCACCCCACCCCTGGTTCTGTACAGCTCTGCCAGCACCTCTGACTCCCCTGCTGGCTGCACCGGTGACACCCTTGCAGTAACACTCCCGCAGGGACCCTGGCAGCCCTGGCCCCCTGCCCCCAGTGCAGCACAGTGCTGCCTTCAACTTTTCCCCTTCAAAAATGAAGGAATTGCCTGCAGGAAAGGAATCTGAGAGCAAGATGTGAGCAAGTCTTGCAAGACCCAGTGCTCACGTTTTAGGAAATTGACTTTGGGGGTTCACTGGCAACTTCTGTTATGGATTTTCAGACCATGAACCATCGTTCCAGTCACCAACTCTGATCTTCAGATCAAGAACATCAACAAACAAAATCCTCTTTCACATATTTCTGTATCAAGCCCCAAACCTGCAGTTTAGAAAGAAATTCCCTTCCAGACCAAGGCACTCCACAGAATGATAACATCTCCAGCAAGGCTCTTCCAGCCATTAATTAACCCCCGTTAATTCACTCATACACACCTAGTAACGGGTCACAGGCAACTGTGTCATCACAGCACACGTTTCACCAGATCAGAATTCATCCAGTGCCTGGCAGGTATTAAGGGAATGCAGCCCAGACAAGGAAATCTCTGGGATCCTGCTACAAATCCACAGGGAAGGCTCAGAGGAGACAGGATGGGGCTGTGCTTGAGCAGGGAAAGCCCCAAGGACGTGCAGCCTCTGGCAGCACCCCACAGCCCTGTGGACACCAGGTGTGTCACGTGTCACCAGCCACGTGCAGGGCACCCCCCAGCCCTCATTCTGGGTGACACGGGGTGCTTCGGGGAGCCCCGAGCACCCCAGCAGCACACAAGAGGCTGGTGTGTGTGTTCACACCTTCCTAAGCAACAGGAGGAACCACGCAGCAGAGGAGTTGCTAAGAGACGCGCGCCTCCCACCAGCGTGCCCAGCACCCACTGCCGTGGCTGGGGCGCAGGACGGGCCCAGCCCAGCGCCCCGGCAGGCTCAGCACCCCTGCACAGGGACACGGGGCAGGGACACGGGGCAGGGACACGGGGCAGGGACACGGGGCCCGGGACGGCTCTGCCCACAGAGGTGACCCTGGGAGCCCCTCAGGCACAGCCCCGCCGTGCCTCAGCTGCCAGCTCCTCTGTCCCACGGCGCAGGAACCATGCACAAGATCAGATCGTGTCACCAGTGAACTCGGGGCTCCCACCACAGCTGTCACCACAGGCACAAACAAGGGAGAGCTGCAGGAGCCCCATGGGAAAGGGCACAGCACAGTCCTCCCCACCAGCTCACTGTGACTCCCCCAGTTGGACTGTGGGGCTGCAACACATCCAACTGAGCCACTGCCATGGCCTGTGCCAGCCTTGCACTCCCACCCATCTCCAGCCAGCCTGAGTCCCTTTCCTCTTCTCCTCGAATTGCATCAACCCAACAGCTTTCTGTGCCTGAAGACCTCCACAGAGATGGAGAAGCCTCTCCAGCATCAGCCCATGGTTTTACGTTCTCCTTGTCTTAACCTCACTGAGTGTCCTTTGTCCTTGCACCATAAGGCAAATAAAACAAATTCTGGGATTTACATTCCCTCAACCCATGCAACCTTTCAGACCTTCTTACAGCCTTTTCCTTTCCTCCTTCCCACAGAAACCCAAAAGGAGCAAGGTGGGATGCAGGCCTCTGGAGAAGCACCCAGGCTGCTGCTCCCATGCAGCATCACCATGGTGACCTGTACCCCCTACAGCAAGGCCATCACCCCCAAAAATACTTCGTGTGCCCCTGCACTGACATTCCCGGCATGAGGCAGCACGAACGGGACTGAGCACATTGCCACCAAGCAGGGACAACAAAACCCGGGGCAGGGAAAGGGCAGTGCTTGGCAGGCACCGAGCTGCACTGGGTCTCCTCACACAGACCAAAGGCACTCGCGGCCCTGCCGCCTTCCCTGCTGTGGGCCAGCTGCACAAACCCGGAGGTTTGGGCTCACCAAGGGCAGAGGACGCTGAGGCTGGGGGGCTGCAGAGCCTGCCGGCCCACAGCGGGCCTCGGCACGGCACGATCACCCTCCCCTCCCCCGGCGGCACCGCAGCCCGCCGGCTCCACCGCAGCCACCCGCCCATGCTGGCCCCCGCTCCCTCCCAGTCGCCCCCTTCATCTCAGCTGCACCCTCGCCCACGGCGCTGCCCCAGCTCGTCCGAGCCCGGCTTCATCCCAGTCCCCAATTCCATCTCAGCCCTCCGGCTCCATCTCAGCCCCTCGGCTCCGCTGCATTTCCTCAGCGCCTCTGCAGTTCCTCCGCTCCATCCCTCCCCTCGCTGCCGGTTCCCGGGACCCGGGCTGCAGTTTTCTGCATTTCTAATGTTAACGGGTTCCGGCGGATCCCGTTCCCAGTCGAGGCCGAGCACAAACCCCCCCGCCCCGATGCCGGACCAGAGCCCGCCCCCGCCCGCCGCTCCCGGCAGAGGCCGCGGGCGGAGTCCCCGGCCCTGCGCAGGCCCGGCCGCGACCACCATCGCCGCGGGGCCGGGCCGGGCCGGGCCGGGGGCGGCTGACGAGGGCGTCCCGTTCGCCCCCTCCCTCCCGGCGCGCCCGGCCCCCGCAGCCCCGCCGTGCCCGGCCCCGCTGCGGGCGGCGGGGGCGCAGCGCCGTCAGCCCCGGCCCCGCGCAGGCCGCGCCCGGCCCCCCGCGCCCCCGGCCCGCCGCCGCAGGGCCCGGCGCGGTCCCGGGCTGGCGGGCAGGGCCGCGCCGGGCTCCGCCGGGCCCGCGGGCGGCAGCGGGCGCAGGTGCGGCGGCGGGGGGGACAAAGGCGGCGGCGCGGGCGGCCCGGCTGGGTGCCCCGCTCCCGGTGACCCGCTCGGTGCCCGCTGCCGGCGCTCACCCTCGATGGAGATGACGTGCTCGCGGATCTGGCTCTGCAGCGCCAGGTCCTCCACGCGCTCGATGAGGTCGTAGATCGCGTAGATATTGGGGTGCACGGACTCGAAGCGCCCGATTTCAGCGCGGATCGCGGCCGAGTTGGAGAGCCCGAACTGCGGCGGGGGCGGCCCGCCGGGCTGCGGCCCCGAGGGCCCGGGCACGGGCACGGGCACCGGCCCGCCCGGCGCCGCCAGGCTCTGCTGCTGCCCGGGGCTCTGCCCGGCGCCGCCCGGGAAATTCATCGCGGCGGCGGCGGGGCCGGTCAGCGGCGCGGGGCTCCGGGCAGCCGCTGCATGGCCACAGCCGCGTCCGTCCGCGCGTCCCCCGGGCTCCGCCGCCGCCCCCGACCGCCTCCCGCCCGCTCCGCCCCGCCCCGCCCGCGTCAGCGGGACCGGCCCCGCGGCGGGCGGGGAGCGCGGGGGGCAGAGCGGCGAGCGGAGCCGGGGATCCGGAGGGGGAGCGGGGGTCGGGACCGAGAGCGGGGGCAGCTGCGACCCGGACGGGGAGCGGAGGAGTGTCGTTCGCCGGTGCTGCCCCGCTCCGCTGCGGCCCCTGCCCGCCCACGGCGATGGGCACTTGCCACCCTGCCCGGGCCTCGCCTGGCTACGAGTCTCGGCTGTGCCAGCCCGGAGACCCCTGTGCCAGCCTGGGGACCCCTGTGCCAGCCTGGGGACCCCCTGTGCCAGCCCGGGGACCCCTGTGCCAGCCTGGAGACCCCCTGTGCCAGCCTGGAGACCCCCTGTGCCAGCCTGGGGACCCCTGTGCCAGCCCTGCCTCCGGCTGCGCTTGAGAGGTAATCTCCTTGTTAATCACCCCAAGGTCATTAATGAAGCTGTGGAACATGACCAGTCCCCAGTTCCTGCGTGCCCGCCAGCCGCTGCCCCGCTGTGGTGGGCTCTCCTCTCTGGTCACCCCCTGCCCACAGGCTGTCACCCTGCTCATATGCTCAGCACAGGCTGCTCCAGGCCACTCTGCTGAAGGCTGGCACGACGATGGAACTGCCGAGGGCACCACCGTGGTGACAGTGCAGCCAGCTCAGGGAATCCCTGTTGGGCAGGGACTGGTAACACCCCTCCGGTTGTGCCCATCCCTAAAACAGCTTGCATGGGGTGACCTGAGGCACAGGAAGGCTCTGGCTGGGCAGAGGACTGGCAGCCCCTGGCAGCACCACGGGAGCCAGTGGAGCTGCCTGGGGCATCATTTCAAAATGGCTGAGAAACATAAAAAACCAGCATCGTGGGCCCTGGCAGATTAAATGAGAAAGTGGGATTTGGAGGAGAAGGAACAGAAAGGTGAGCAGCTGAGAGAACCTAGATTGCAATGGATTTCTCCCCCGGTCCCACTGGGACCAGAGTCATGGTGGGCAGCAATGCCCCAGTGCCAGGGGGGCCCAGGGGGCAGCTGGGGGCTGGTTCCCACCCTCTGCCCTTCTCTGAGTGATGGTGGGAAGGGTTGGAGGAGGAAGAAGTCAAGGAGGAAGAGGACAACAAGGAGGAGAAGGAGGAGGCGAGATCTCTGGGAAGTTTCTAAATGCCTCCCAGCTCTGGAATCCTCTGTGACTCGGCAGCGGGTGCTGGGGTGTGTGGGTGGGAGAAACACCTCCCTGCCCTCTCCTCCTCCCTCTTGTGCCCTTCCGGGATTCCTTGAGTGCATCTCAACCGCCTCTGCCACGAGAAGGGATTTATTAGAAAACAACTTTCATGAGGGTTTTGGAAAGCATTTAGAAAATCCATATCTCACAGCACCGGGCTCCCCTCGCCCTGCATGCTCCCCTCACCTACACACCCACCTGCCCGGTCCCCAAGGCTTCCAAAGGTCTTTGAAAGATCTAGGAGTCGCAGCTCTGCTCAGCAGGAGCTTCCCTGATGAGGGGTTACCTCCACGTGGGCTATGCAAGGTCATGCCACCATGTCAACACAACAGTGCTTGGCTGTGCAATGGCCTTTCTCCAGCCTGCTTTTTGTTTGGGTCTCTTGGTCCTTGCTCATGGCCTTTTTCTCCATCTTCTGCTGTCATCATCATCACCATCCCAGAATGGTTTAGGTAGGAAGGGACCTCAAAGCCTATCCAGTTCCACCCCGTGCTGCAGACAGGTTCCAGGATAGGGCAGCCACAGCTTCCCTGGGCAACATGCGCCAGGGCCTCACAACCCTCACAGGGAAGAATTTCTCCCCAGTACCCCACTAAACCCTGCCCACAGTCAGTTATCACATAAACATTTATAAATTGTCTCCATTTCAGCACCTTTGAATGTCCAGACACCCCACGTGCAGCCGCCTCCCCCACGTCACCCTCTCAGTCAGGGATTCCGGGATTTGTTCCTGGTGAGGGATGGGACATCATCCCTCATCCCTCCCTCACCCTGCCCTGGCTGAGGCAGCAGCACGAATGCACAGAGGTGACAGGTGGGCTCTGGCCATCCCCACATCTCCTGCCCCCTCCTCCTCTTTCTCCTCCTTTGCCTTCTGCTCCTCCTCTTTCTTATCTTCCTCTTCTTCCTTCTCCAGCAGAGCTGTGTGATGCCCACACGTCCCTGCAGCCCTGGCTGCTCGTGCCCCGCGTGGGTAATTCCACACCCTGAGCTGATAGCTCAGGTCTCTGTGGGCCACCAGTGTCCTCCAGCACGGGGTCCCTGCCACCTCCCACCGGCCAGCAGGACACAGGGCACAAGGACGGGATGAGATAGAGGAGGACACGGGTGGAGCATCGCCCAGCCCAAGCCTGTGCAGCCCCTGTGGAGCAGGACCCTGCAGTCAGCACTGGGGCCAGGACTGCAGAACTGGAGCCTGGAGTGGTGCAGAGGTGCAGAGGGAGAAGAGCAAACAGATGGAGCTGGGGCTTAGCAAAGGGATGGGAAAACCCAGGAGAGAAGTTCAATATGCTGAACAGACAGGAGCGGGTGGGGACAAGCCGAGGCTTTCAGGAGCAAACATTCCCTCAGGGGTGGCCAACCACCTGTCCTCTGCAGACACGGCCACTTGAAGATGTAAACTGCTTTTCAGGATGGATTTCACCCTCAGATCATGAACTTTCTCTGCTCCATCTGCAGCACTTCCATCTAATGCTGCAGTTTGTGAGTGCCTCAAACCAGTGCTGCTGCCAAGAGGAGCTGCCACCTCCTCCACTACCTCCTCCTCCTTCTCCTCTTCCTCCTCCTCCTCCTCCTTTTCCTACGGCTGCTCCCACCCCAGACCAGCCGCCCTGGTACCTATGGTGCCCATGGCAGTGGGGTGGAGCGGGATGAGTGTGAAGGTCCCTTCCCACCCAAACCATTCCGTGACACCTGACAGTGCCAGAGCCCACGTGGGGCAGCAGCAGGGTCCTCACAGCAGACTCCCAATGGCTACCCCAGATGCAGGGCTGTGGAGCAGCACCCCCAGAACAGAGCTGAGGGGAGGCCAAGGCCCCGAGCTCAGTTTCACTCAGTGTCCAAGCAAAATGGGCAGGGAGGGGTGTTCCAGGGCCTCTCCAGGGCTTTATGGCTTCTCAGTGCACCAGGACTGAGGTGTTTGATCACTCTTGCAATAAACACTGGGGCTTTCTTTCTGTGGGGACATCTGTGGGAGAGCTGAGGGCACAGCTGGGGGACACAGCTGGGGACACTGTCCCTCTTTCCCAGACTAAAGGGAGCAGGAAACTCCATCCACCTCTGGGAGGCTTGGGCTGCCTGTCCTCCCGTGCACCCAGCATAGTTGTGGCTCCTGTTCCCAAACACATCAGCACTTTGCTGCATGGCAGTGTTGCTTCGGGGGGAGGGAGGTGTTTAATGTCACCCTCCAGTGACAGGGACTGTTCTCAGGGCTGGGGATCAGGCAGCAGCTTTCCCCAGAATAGCTGCAGCTCTTTAATCTCACTCTGGAGCAAGGAGGTACCAGCTCCACCGCTAATCCCATCCAGATCTGCACCCTGCGCCTGTCAAATGGCAAATCCAAAATCCCCTGCTCAGCGGCTGGAGCATCCGCTGTGTCCCTGCACGGGGCTCTGGGCAGCTCGGGATGTGGGGCAGGGAGGAGCAGAGTGTCCCTCCCGGAGGGCAGGTCCCCTCCCTGTGCCAAGGACACAGCACGGCTGCTGGCCTCACAGGGTGACCACAGTTCACAGCACCACGGTCACCCGTGTCCTTGTTGTGACCCACCACGATGCCATCGGCCATCTCAGACCACCCCGTGGGGTTTGGTGACAGCAGGGACATGTTCCACTCCAGGTGTCCACCTGCACATTGAGGGGCCCTGGGCTCCTCTTCTGGGCTGGGCTGGGCGGGTCCCATCAGCGCTGCCTCCGCACCAGGGACACCACAGGGTGGACACCCGTGTCTGGGGTGGTGTCCCTGTGTCCCCAGTGCCCCACTGGGGCAGAGTCCCTCTGGAACTCCTCTCTGGTCACAGTCCCAGGGGAGCTGGACTGTCCAAATATGTGGGCTTGGGAAGAGGCTGAAAATGGAACAAGGTGGGTTAAACTCCCCTGGGCACTGTGGACGCCCTGGACAGAGCTCAGGGTCAACAATCCCAGCAAGGCCTGTGGGACAGGAGGGGGCTCAGCCCAGCCACGGGGGACACCACAGGGAGAAACACTGAGGAAAGGTCAAATAAACGTGAGTAAAGAGGAAACAGAAGGAGTGGACCATGAACCTTGGCAGAAACACAATGAGGCAGCCTTTCCCATGAAAACATTTTCCCCAGTATCCATTCTAAACCTCCTCTGGCACAGCTTGAGGCTGTTTCTACTTGTCCTGTCCATTTTTCCCTAACAGCAGAGCTCAACCCCCACCTATCCTGTCAGGAGTTGTGCAAAACCACAGGGTTCCCCCTGAGCCTCCTTTTCTCCAGGCTGAGCCCTTTCCCAGCTCCCTCAGCTCCTCCTGTGGCTCCAGACCCTCCAGACCCCCAGTCCAGGGGACAGGCACTGCCCTGGTCCCTCGTGTGCCAGAGGAGGCTGGATCTGCCCACCACAGCCCCAGCACCAGCAGGGCAGAGCTCAGGAAGGGGCTGGGACACCTTTAGGTGTCATATCTGGGGGTCCCCGCCCTGCTGAGCCCCGGGACCACCTCACTGCCGCTTCTGGAGCCCAGGCAGGGCAGGGGTTCCCACCCCCAGAGCTGGCCATCACCTCAGATCAGCCGTCTTTCAGGAAAACATTGAGAAATCCAAGGGATTCAGAGCAGCCCTGGGCAGGGCATCGTGAACACTCCCCGGTTCCTCAGCAGCAGATTTAAGGAGCACAGTCTGCTCAGCTTTCCTGGGAAACTGAAGGTGACTGGATGACACTGGGGAAGTACTTTCAGGGGAATATTAAACAGCTTCTTAATCGAGGCAGGGAGGATGGAAAAGTCTCACTCTCTGTGAGCTGAAGCCAGACAAATCCACAGTGACAACCAGACACCGGATTTATCAGGGAGGGGATGAACCGCTGGTTAAACCCTCAAATCTGAGCAGACACAACCCCTCCAGCAGTGGATTCGGGCTCATTCCAACGTCGGGAAGGGATAAATCCTGGTTGTCTGCCTGCACGGATCAGTCATGGTTTAAATCTGCTGCTGTTGTCACATCCATTGCTCTGACAGCCCCGAGATCTGCAGGGCACCTCGGCAGCTCCGGGCTGCAGGTGGGTTTTGCCTTACTTGGAGTGGGGACCCCTCCCCTGCAGCCCGTCCTTCCCATGCAGAATCCCAGAACAGAAATCATGGATTCCCTCCTGGGACCCCCCAGCCCCAGACACCCTCTGCAGGAAGGTGCTGCTCCAGCACGCTGATTTTATCCTGATTTCATCCTGATTTTTTGCCAGGAAAAACAATATGGAGGATAAAATCCTCCTGATGTTATCCCAGGAAACACAAGTGCCACGCCAGTGAGGGATCCACGGAGGGGACACTCTGGGGACCGGGGACATTGTTGCCCAGAATTTCCCTTTGACCAACAATTGTCCTTTATGGGAGAGTCAGTTTGTTCTCACCTCCCCCATCTCTGTTGCTGTATTTCCATGGCTGGACCTCTTCACTTAAAAGTAAGATTTTTTGACATAAAACTAAGAACTTTTTACTTAAAATTAAGAAGTTTTCATCTAAAATGAACAATTTCTTGCCTAAAATTAGGACCTTTTCACCTAAAATTAACAAATTTTAACCTAAAGTTAAGATTTTTTCACCTGATATGGAAGATTTTAATCCGAGCCTGCAGGAGGGTTTGGGCACTCCTGGGGATTCACAGTTTCAGAACCACCGAGGGTGGAAAACTCTCAGAGATCCTGAGCCCACCCACCCTCAGAACGGCCATGGCCATCACTGTGCACGTCCCCAAGTGACACATTCACAGGAATTTAAACCTGGCAGTAGCTAGAGCATCTGGGAGTAACTGGAGCCATACTGGGGGTGACTAGTAGCAACTGGAACTCCACTGGGGACAAATGGCATTAAACTGGAGTTAACTGGTTTCATGCTGGGAATTACACTAGGAGCAACTGAAACCATACTGGCAGCCACTGGCATCATACTGGGAGCAGCTGGGCTCATGCTGGGGTAACACTGTGACCATTCGGGAGCCGCCTGAGAACACACTGCTTGTTACCAGAATAATACCGGGAGCATTGTCCGGGAGGGCTGGGATCGCACACGCACCGGACTGGACGGAACCGGGATCGCACGGCGAGCGCCTGGCGCCGGGCCGGGACTACAACTCCCGGCGTGCTCCGCGCGGCGCCCACACCCCCGCTGTGGCTCGTGCAGCCAGGACTACATGTCCCATCGCCCCCCGCGCGCGGCCGGAAGCGGCGCGATGGCGGCCCGAGCCCGGCCCGGTGCGGCCGTGGCCCCGGCCCCGGTTCCCCGCGGCCCTGCGGGCTGAGGCCGCGCCCGCCCGGTACCCTCTCCCGGTGCGCCCCCCGGTCCTGCCGCCGCCATGGCGCTCATCGAGGGCGTCGGCGATGAGGTGACGGTGCTGTTCGTGCTGCTGCTGGCGGCCGCCGTGCTGGGGCTCGCCTGGGCCTCCACGCGCGCCCCCGAGCCCGCGGCGCCGCCGACTGAGGCGGCCCCGAGCGCGGCCCCCGCCGAGCGCAAGGCCCCGAACCCGGCCCCGGGCCCGGCCGAGGCAGCGGCCGCCTCCGATGAGACGGCGGGGCTGCGGCACCGGAATCCTCCCGCGGCCACCGCCGAGGACCCCGCCGAGCCCACGCTGGTGCTGCGGCTCAAGTTCCTGAACGACACGGAGCGCCTGGCGCGGGTGCGCCCCGGGGACACCGTCGGTGCTCTCAAGAGGTGAGGGGGGGCCGGGCAGGGGCGACTTGTCCCGGCTCGGGGGTCCTTGGACCCCCCAGGCGCCCCTCTCCTCCCCGCAGCACCTGGGAGGGGACAGCGGTGTCCCGGGGCAGGTGGCCTGCGCCCGGCTGCCTGTGCCTATCCTGGGGCCGTGGGACAGCCCCTGCTGGCCGGTGACACCTGGCGTGGCTGATGGGCACACGCACGCTCTGTGTGGGCAGGGAGGGTCCTGGTGGGTGCGTTGGCAGGGGCTGAACAGAGGGGACTGTCCTGGCAGGTGACAGCTGGGACACACACACGTATGTGGGGTCAGGTGTGCAGGGCAGGGAGGGCGCATTCACAGGATGTGAATGAAGAAACTGAGCTGGCAAGTGACACTTGGGGTGGCTGATGGGGACACAGGCTCAGCTGTGCGAGTGGGGTGAGAAGTCTGGGTGGGCACAGTCACAGGAGGTGACTCAGGAGGGTCGGAAGGCCTGTCCTGTCAGCAGTGTGACCCCTGTCCCTGTCTCCTCCAGGACTTACTTCCCCGGGCAGGAGCAGCAGGTGCGCTTGATCTACCAGGGGCAGCTGCTGCGTGACGACACCCAGAGCCTGGCAGGGCTGCACCTGGGCCACCTGAGCGTGCTGCACTGCCACCTGTCCCCGCCCAGTGCGACCCCCACAGCCCCCGGCACCCCCGGTCCCCGCAGCCCTGCGCCCGCCGCGCTGGGCGTGGGCAGCCTGGCGCTGCCGCTCTTCGTGCTGCTGCTGGCCCTGCTCTGGTACCTGCAGCTGCAGCACCGCCACGTCTTCACCGCCACTGCCACCACCTGCCTGGCCGGCCTCACCCTGCTCGTCACCTTCGTGGCCTTCGCCATGTACCGCAGATAGCGCGGCCGGACCAGCGCCTGGGACACGGGGCACCTCGAGCCACACCTGGGACACGCAGAGCCTGCCCAGCCCACCGGGGACGTGGAGGGCTCTGCATTCAGCCCACTCAGCGTACAGCGGGCAGTGGGGCCTGCCCAGTGCACCTGAAGCGAGGGCCCTGCTCTGTGTCCCCCACGGGCACAGGAGCCCCGAGCGGCGCCCGCCCACGCCCTGTCTGCACACAGGGGCTGTTGCAGGGCTGGGGCTCAGCTACCTCGGGGGATCCCGGTGCCCCTGTCCCTGCATGGAGCGTTCCCCCAGCCACTCCGCGTGCAGAAGCTCCTCGGGTGCGCTCCTGCCCAGGGAGGTGTCCGTGCCTGCGGGGCTTCTCCCCCTGGGATACGTCCTGGCGCCTCCCGGGGCGCTGCTCCGAGGCTCCCTGTGCCGGGGGAGGATTTGTGCCCCCAGGCGGTCCCGGTGTCGGGGGTGACTGCACTACCCGCTGTCCCGGAGGTTCCGATGCTGTGCTGGGGGGTGCTCTCCCCCCACCGCCGTTCCGATTAAAGCGGAAAGACTGTGACCGGCCGTGGCGTCCCGGCTCTGCTGCGCCGTGGGCCGGGCCGGGGCGGGGGTGACCGGGGAACGGCGCGGAGGGGCGGGGCTCCGGGAGGGGGCGGGGCTCCGGGAGGGGGCGGGGCCCGGCGCGTTCCGCCACGCGCTCCGCAGGGCCGTAGCGCGCCTGCGCCGGCGGCACCGCCCCGCTCCTAGCGGAGCTCTCGCTCATTGGCGGAGCTGCAGCGCTCATTTGCATGCAGCGCGCGCCGGCGCCGCCCCGGAAGTGCCGCGCGTGGGGCGGGGCTGCAGGAAGATGGCGGCGGGGCTGCGCTCCCGGGCCGTGGCCGTGTCCCGGCGGCGCTGAGTGGCGGCGGTGGCGGCGGGACCGGGCGGCCGCCAGCGCCATGTACGGCCGGGCCGGGCCGGGCCGGGACAGATGGGGGGCAGGGAATCCGGCCGGGGCGGGCCTGGTGCCGGTGGAGGTCGGAGTATGCCCGGGAAAGGGGCGGGTGCCGTGGGGCGGGGGACGCCGGGCAGGCCGGAGGTCCCGGCTCCACGGGGCTGGGCGGGCCGTGGGCCCGGACAGGGCGGCGGGCCCGGTGCCGGGGACTTGTGCGGGCGGGGGCGCCCGGGGGCGGGATCCCGGTGGGTGAGGGGAGCGCCCGCGGCCGCCCGTGCCCCCCGCCGGCCCCGGCCGTCTCGGTTCCCCCGTCACGCCCCCGCCGGTCTGTCCCGCAGGGTCCTCCGGAGCCGCGGAGCCCCCCGCGCCGCGCCGCCCCCGCCATGCTGTGCCCGCTGCTGTGCCCATGGCTCCGCGCTCTGACCCGGGCGGGCCCGCGGGGCCCGGCTGCCCGTGAGCGCCGCGGTGCCGCGATGTTCCCCGCCTGCTGCTGCGCCGGCAAGGCCAGGCCGCGGCTGCTGCTGCCCCTGGACCCCTACGGCCATGGGCTGCTGCCCACCGTGCACCCGGACGGCGGCCGGGGCCGGCCCCACGGCAAGAGGAAGAGCTGGAACTTCATCCACGAGAAGATGAGCTACGACACCTTCTTCACCATGAAGCGGCTGATCGAGCGCTCGCGCAGCGTGGGCGAGGTGCTCCGCTGGGTCACGCAGAACCCGGGCAAGGTGTCGGCCAGTCACTACCCCATAGCGCTTCACAAGCTGGGGCAGCTCCTGCAGCAGCAGCCGGGGCCGCCCGCGGGGGCTGGGGACGGCCGCGGGCCCGCGGGGCAGGTGCTGGAGCAGCCCGAGTTCCACGTGCTCTGCCAGGCCATCGTCAGCGGCTGCGCCAAGTTCGACAACTTCAGCATCGTCAACTGCCTGTACGCGGCGGCTGCGCTGGGTGAGCCACGCCGGGGCTGCGGGCATTCACGTCGGGGTGGATTTGCAGACAGAGCTGTGACCATTGCGGGCTCTGCTGAGGGGGCAGGAGGGCCTAGGGGGGCTCAGCTCAGCAGGGATGCTCTGCTCCTCCAGGGCAGGAGGGCCTAGTGTCCCTAGCTGACCTGGAGGTGGATGCTGGGCCTGGCAGGATGTGTGTCAGCCACTCCTGGGCCATGTCTAGTTCCAGCTTGAGTTACAAGCCCCAAGTCACCGGGTGTTGCTGTGTGGGAGAGAGAGTTTGAGGTGTTTGGGTTCCTGTGCAGCTCCCTAGGGATGCTGCTGAGCTGGGGATGCTGCATCCTGAGGGGCTGTGTCCCGGGGAAGGCTGCATCCCAGAGTCTCCTGTTTCTGTGGGCCAGGGTGACCCTGCAGGTTCTCCTGCTGCGAGGAAGGGGATGGGGTCTACATCCAAAGAGGAGGAGACAGCAGGGCAGTAGGGAGAATCTTCCCCTCTGCTGCACTCAGGTGAGGCCCTACCTGCAGTGCTGCTTCCAGCTGTGAAGCCCAACAGCAGAAAGATGTGGAGCAAGCCCAGAGGAGGCCATGGACATGCTCCGAGAGCTGGAGAGGAACTCTGAATAAGGACCTGGAGGGACAAGGACGAGGGGGAGTGGTTTCCCACTGTCAGAGGTCAGAGTTAGATGGGAAATTGGGAAGGAATTATTCCCTGAGAGGATTGGGAGGTCCTGGCACAAGGTGCTCAGAAAAGCTGTTGCTGCCCCATCCCTTGAAGTGCCCAAGGCCAGGCTGGACAGGGCTTGGAGCAACCTGGCCTAGTGGAAGGTGCCCCTGGTCATGGCAGGAGGTCTGTAACTGGATGATGTTTCAGGTCCCTTCCAACCCAAACAATTCCAGGATTCCACGATCTGGCGGGTGCCGGCCCTCCTGCCCGTGGCTCCTCCCACGCTGTTCTCTCCCGTTCCCGCAGCCTGCCCGGGCCAGGGCCGGGGAGCCGCCGGGCCGGGCGGGGTTGAGGCAGTAACCCGAGCCCCTGCCCGGGTGGGGGGGCCGGTGCTGCCCTCGTCCCCGGGCCGGCGGCGCCGGGTGTTTGTTGACACTGAGCCGGAGCTGCCGGCACTGCTGCCCCTGTCAGGCTCCCCGTGCTGGGCCCCCCTCAGCTCTGCTGTGCCCCCACTTTGTTCTGCCCCCTTGTCCCTCATTAACACAAACTCCCGCTTTCTTTTGAGGCCTTTTTACAGAACAAAGCAGCTGATCAGACCAACTCTGCGCATTCCCCCTCCTGAGTTCTGATTAACAGTAACCCGCAGTGACTTGCCCTGTGCTGCCCTGCGGCCTGTGCCCACCCAGGTCCTGGGGTAATGGGGAACTCCAGGCCCCCCCAACACTCTTTGCCTCTGTTGAGGAGATCCCTCCTGACAGCCAAAGCACTGAGTCTGTGCCCAGGCCTGGATAACACGTCCTGAGCTGCAGGGAAGTGTTTCCCTGGGAGCCAGATTGCAGAGGCTAAAGCTGAGCTGGGAAACAGGAGAAGGTCAAAAAAGCCAAAGGATTAGTCCTTCCTGGAACAAACAGCATTTAGTTTGGTCACATGGGATGTCACAGTTGTTTTCCAATCACAGCCTTTTTTAATGAAATTTTGAGGTGAGTTTTTTGAGTGCCCAGAGCCCCTGGAAGTGCTCCAGGCCTGGTTGGATAGGGCTTGGAACAACCTGGTCCAGTGGAAGTGTCCCTGCCCCTGGCAGGGCAGAGGGCTGGAACTGAATGGGATTTAAGGTTCCTTCCGACCCAAAACAGTCTGAGATTTTGGGACTGTATAAATTATTTGTCTTTGAGATCTTTGAGGCTTAGGAAATGAACCTTGCTACTGCAGGTGAGCTGCAGGGCTCCCACTCCAGTGGGGTTGGTGGGAACGACCCCGCAGCTCCACGCAGTGTTTTCCATGCTGGGGGTGCTCTCATGTTCTGCCGGTGCTTTGCTTCCCCTCGCTTCCCCTTCTCGGTCTGGTCACCGATCCAGCACATCCATCCACTCACGGCCTCCTGCCCAAGCTCTGGAGGTGGCTGTGCCGTGGGGCTGAGGTGTGTCCACGTGGCTGAGCCATGCCCAGGGTCTGAGCCCCCGTGTGCCCGTCTCCCCTGCAGGGCTGCCCGGGGAGTCCCCGCTGGTGCGGGTGCTGGAGGACGAGTCCCGCAGCCGCCTGGGCCGCTTCAACCAGAAGGACGTGTCGATGGTGTTCAGCAGCGTGATGCGGCTGCACCCGTCCAGCCCGCACCCGCTGGTCGAGTCCTGCCTCAGCAGCCTGGAGCGGCACCTGGAGAAGGAGCGGCACCCCCAGACCCTGTTCCTGCTGCTCTCCTACTACCGCCTGCGGGCGCAGGCGCTGCAGGGCCACGCCGCCTCCGACCAGCAGCTCATCAACAACCGCAAGATCCTGCGCCTGGTGCGGCACACGCTGGGCCAGGTGAGCGCCATGAGGGAGCACGAGCTGGCGCTGCTGGACGAGATGCTGGCCCTGTGTGCCCAGGAGGCCAACAACAAGGCCCTGGAGGCCATCTTCAGCTCCCAGCTCTTCTACGAGAACCGGCAGGAGCGCTTCATTCGCAGCATGGCAGGTGAGGGGTGCCCAGGTGGGGTCCGGCATTGCCACCCACATCGGGGGTGCAGGGCTCTGGTCAGGGAGAGGATGTGGGACCTGTGGCCGGGTAGGGGGCAGCCTCACAGGCGCCTTCCCTGGCCCTGGGATGTTGGGGTGGTGGCAGTCTCAGCTGGGGCCCTGGTGAGCCCCAGAACTGGAGCAGAAGGAGTCCTGTGTCATGGCCACCCTTGTCACTGACAGCCCAGCCCTTTGACAGGCTGGGAGCCCCCCTTTCCCCTAGGTACTGGGATGGACCAGGAGCCCCGCATTCCTTCAGGGACTGTTCTCCCATAGTGCCTCCGGGCTGGGCACAGTGGAGTTTTAGTGGGGTTTTGCAGAAAGCCCCAGCTGTGCACGTTCCAGCTGTGCTCCATCTGTGCCTTCTGACTGTGCATGACAGGAATCTGCCTCAGCCTCTCCCCTGACCCATACCTGAGGGTTTTTAGGAGCTGCCTGGCTTTTGAGGTTTTTGGGACTGGCTCTGCTGTTCGGTCCTGTCCTCCCACCTGTCCGGGCTGTGGTGGCTGCAGAGGACTTCGGCTGGGGACAGAGCTGTCCCCTGTGACACCCTCCCCGCTGTGTTGGTTTGGCAGAGTGGCTGCCGCGGAAGGCAGAGAACCTCACCCCCTACACCATGGCCCTCATCGCCAAGTACGTGGCGCGGCACCGGCTGCGTGAGCCGCGGCTGCTCGACACCATCGCCAACTTCCTGCTGAAGCGCGGCGAGCAACTCGACAGCAAGGTGAGCGCTCGCCTCACCTGTGGGCACACCTGGGCAGAGGAGCCATGGCCCTTCTCCATCACGGTGGGGCATTCCAGAGGACCAGGGGCCGTGCCCCAGTCCTGGCAGGTTCTGAGCACCCGTCTCTTCATGACACCGACCTGTCCCTTGTCCCACCCCGACCCCACACTCCTCTCTTGCCGCAGGTGATCCAGAAGTTGGTGTTTCCCTTCAGCCGGATGAACTACCGCCCCTCCAACCACGGCGAGCTCTTCCCCAAGCTGGAGGCCATCCTGGAGCAGAAGGCCGGCAGCTCGCCGCTGGCCACCGTCAACATCCTCATGTCCATGTTCCAGCTCAGCCACTTCCCGCAGACTGTCCTGCACCAGGTCTTCTCCCCAGGCTTCATCACCAATGTCATGAGTACGTGGGGCCGTGGTGAGGGTGGTCCCCGGCAGCGTGGCCGGGCGGGGGGCTCCCGTGGCGGCGGCTCCATGTCGCGCCCCCGCAGGCAGCCCGTACGCGCTGATCGTGCGCCGGTACCTGTCGCTGCTGGACGCGGCCGTGGAGCTGGAGTTCCGCGAGTACAGCGGCCCCCGCCTGGACCCGCGCTACCGCGTGCTCATGTTCGAGCACGCGCTCACCGCCGACGAGGCCAACAGGAAGTACAGGTGAGGGGGCTGGGGGGGTGCCAAGGGGACAGGGGTCTGTCACCTGCCCTTGCAGGATCCCACATGGTGCCGGGATGAGGGCGCCTGTGGCAGGTCCAGAGCCTGGGGGGTAGCACTCTAGAATCACAGAATCGTTTAGGATTGCAGGATTGCTTGGGTTGGCAAAGCCTCGGAGACCTCAGTGAAGGAGAGGTGATACTCATACAGGGAGAGCTGGTTTGGGAACTCCTCCAAGTCCAGCCAGAGTTACCAACAGCAGGGGGCAGAGGCTGGATGCACAGGCTCCCTGTCCAAGGCACTCTCGCAGTCAGTGCACTCTCTCTGCCACTCCAGCCTCACTACACCCCAAGCATTTCAGGGATACTGCCTGCTGGAAGCAGGACGTACGGGAGGTCAGGAGACTGGCGTACAGGTGAAGGCTTTCAGATTGACAGTGAGGAGAGCAAAAAATCAGGTGATGGAAATGCATCCTGCGCGTCTTCCCCAGCAGGATCTGGGCAGAGGAGGGGGAGGAAGGGTGCTTGCATGGAGGGACTGCACATCTGGATGAAGATGTCATAACAGTGCTGGGTGACCTAGCCCCTGAGTCCAGCTGTTCTCCAGCACTGCTAAGGCCACCACAGATCATGTCCCCAAGTGCCACATCCATGTGGTTGTTGAATTCCTCAGGGATGGGGACTACCCCCTGCCCTGGACAGTGGTGCCAGGCCTGGGCAGCCCTTTTGAGGGGCTATTGGTTGTCCCAGTACTAAGAGGAGCTTTTTGCAAAAGGAGCTGGAGCCCATCCCCTCTTGACTCCCAACAGCAGAGTGCAAAACTCCAGCCCTGTGCATCCCACTCGTGGGGGTTCCGTCTCCACAGCCATGTACTCGGCACCAGCAGTGCTGGGGAGACACGCAGTGCCCCCCTGATTGTTCCCTCCTTGCAGCTACAAGGGGCTGGTGGCCGAGGCACTGCGACAGCTGGTGGGGGAGGAATGCTACCGGCAGGACGAGGTGCTGCCCCCTGGGTACTGCACAGGTAACCCCCGGCTGTGGGGAGAGGGCTGCCAGGTGGCATCGGGGGGCTGAGGATGGAAGGTCATGTGGGGCAGAATGAGCTCTGGCTGCTTTGTCACTGCCTTCCCTGTGACACTGCCTTTGGGACACAGCTCCCTGGGCCCTCCCACTGCAGAAAGGGAGGTTTCCCCTGTGCCTCTTGGCTCAGTGTCCCAGCTGGGGCACAGAGTTCCCGAGCGCACATCCCATCAGTTGGTGATGCCTGTTCTCTCTGCTGCAGACTTCCTGCTGTGGATCAATCGCTCGGGCACGGTGCTGCCTCTCTCCCGCGTCCCGGCAGCTTCCAGGGCCCCCCCAGCCGCGTCCCCCGTCGCCATGTCCCTGCGCTCCAGCGTCCTCGCCCTCACCTCCGATTTGCAGGACTTTGCTCCATTTGCTCCAGAGACGCCCAGCAGCCCCCCGGGCCCGCGGGAGAGCGGCCGGGCCGGGCGGTTCCTGCCGGCGCTCTGCCCGGCCCCGGGGGGGCCCTGCTTCCAGCCCCCCTCGGACTATTACTGTGCGCTGAGCAAGGAGCCGTCCCTGGCCAGCCCGGGCAGCTCCACGCTCAGCAGCCCCTCCGAGTGCCTCTCGGCGCCGCCGCCCGGCACCCCCGACTGCTCCCCCCGCACCTCCACCGCCTCCCTCTTCCAGTTCCCCATCGGCAAAATCCTGGAGGAGGAGGAGGCCGGCTGCCCTGGCCAAGAGCACGGCTGCTTCCAGGGGGAGCAGGCCCAGGAGCAGCCTGAGGAGCGCAGCCCCCCGGCCAGCGAGGACAGCGGCCCCCCGCCCTCCCCGTGCCGGCCCAGCCCCAAGCAGAGGCCGGGCGAGGGGCCGCAGGGTGCCGAGGAGATCCAGAGGTACAGAGCAGGGATACGTCCCCAGGCTGTGTCCCTGGTCCCTTCCTGCCCAGTGCCGTGGGGCACCCACTGACCCACGTCCCCACGGCTCTGGGCTGCTGGATACGGCTGTCCCTGCCGCCAGCTGGGGCCATTGGGGGTGCTGGGGAGCAGGGTCCGTGGGGCGGGGTGGCACTGTGGCCTGGGGTGACACCGCGCTGCCCGCTGTCCCCTCTACAGGGTGGTGCTGTCGGTCAATGACAAGTGGCACTACTGCCAGAACTCCGACATCCTGGTGGGCTCCCGGGCCATGCGGGACCGGCACCTGCGGCTGCTGGGATACTGTCTGGTGCAGGTAAGGGGCTGCCCCACCTCCTCAGGACCAGGGCACACAGCGGGGGATGGCCTGAGCTGGCATCTGATGGGCTCGGAGCTGAGAGCTGGCACCCCCTGGAAGGATGGGCCCGGACCTGGCATCCCCTGTGTAAACACTCCTGTCCCTGTGAGAGGAAGCAGGGATGACTCATCCTCGTGTCTCCTTGCCCTCCCCCACCCCATGCAGGACATTTTCCATGCAGCTGGTGGGTGACACCAGCCCTGATGGAAAGCAGAGACAAGGGACAGTGTGTCCTGTGAGCTGAGACCCAACCTGGGTGAGGGGAAGGGGAGGGTGTTCAGCCCAGGCTGCCAGACACAGCCACAGTGGCAGCATCGGGTGCGGGGCTCAGGGTGACATCAGGTGGGGGGACACACACGGGTCCACACGTGGTGGCCTGTGATCTCGTGTGCTGAGGGGACAGGAGGGAGGTTGGTTCACCTTCTGCGCCAGAACCTGCCTGCCCTGGTTCCAGCCTCAGCTGTTCCCTGCCGAGTGCTGGCACTGGACGAGCCCTCAGATCTGCAGCTTCTTTGGCAAACTCCAGGTGTTGGTTTAGGATGTGCAGCTGCCACGTGTTTGTTTGTGGGTGGTTTTACCCTGAGGATGAGTCTTTCTGAGGAAAATGGCACTGGAAATGAGCCCTCAGTCCTGTTCACTCTTGCACTGCAGAATGGATCAGGATTACAGCAGTGCTTCCATTGTGCCATCCCACAGCCATTCCCAAACTGTCCCAGCCCCTGCTGCCGCCAGGCCATGCCAGCCGCAGCTCCTCCTCATTCTGGAGCTCAGCAGCCCAGAGCCCCGTGTTTGTGCAGAGCTCCAGAGTCCTGTGACTGCTGAGGAACCAGCTGGGAGCTGCCCAGCAGCCTTGCTGGGCCGGGAGCAGAGCCAGCTCTCCCTTGAGCTGGTGTTTGGGCTGGGCTGGCCAGGGCTCTCCGTGTCCCTCCTGCAGAAAGCACAGCAGCTGAAGGGACCTTAAAGCCCATCCAGTGCCACCCCTGCCATGGGCAGGAACACCTTCACTGTCCCAGGCTGCTCCAAGCCCCAATGTCCAGCTGGCCTTGGGCACTGCCAGGGATACAGGGGCAGCCACAGCTGCTCTGGGCACTCTGTGCCAGGGCCTGCTCACCTGCCCAGCCTGGAATTCCTTCCCAGTATCCCATCTATCCCTGCTCTGTGGCAGTGGGAAGCCATTCCCTGTTTTGTTCCTCCAGGCTCTTGACATAAGTCCCTCTCCAACTCTTTTAGGCACTGGAAGGGCTCTAAAAGGTCTCCCCAGAGCCTCTTTCCAGGTGAATACCCCCAGCTCTCGCCTGTGGGTTGAGGGGCTCCAGCCCTCTGAACCTTTATTGCTCCCTTGCGCTGCCACTGGCTGGAGTGTGGGTCCCCATGGCCCTCAGTCCTGCTCTGTGCGTGCCCTCAGGGCTAAAAACTCACAGTTTTTAGCCCCCCCAATATCCTGTCACCTTTCATGGAGGTGCTGACAGGGGCTCGAGGGTGGGATGAGGCTTGAGATTCCTCCCTCTGTGTGCCTGCACCACCTGTCCAGGGCTGAGTTCAGGCTGGACGAGCCTGGAATTGGGCATTGTCTACACTTCCCATGCCATTGTCCACACTTCTGTCCGTACCCTCGGCAGGAGCCACGCTGCCCTCCTTCTCCAGGGAGGGATCTGCATCCTGGCTCTTCCTCCCTCCACCACAGAAGGCTGAATGGGGCTGGGAGCTGGAGGTACTGGGGATACAGGTGGGGCCAGACATGCTGTGAGTGCTCCGATGTCATCCCTGTTCCTCACAGCTGCCCTACACGGAGCTGGAGAAGGTGAGTGGCATCGAGGAGGCCAAGCACTACCTGCGGCAGAAGCTGAGGGAGCTGCGCTTCTGAAGGACGGATCTGGGGGTTGTGGGGGGCCAGGTGGGTGTTGCCAGCCCCTTCCCCTGTGCAGGGGGATACGGAGCTGCCCCCCATCCCGGGGGGTCTGGGGGATATGGAGATGCTCCCCATCTTGGGGGGCCAGGGTGTGGGGCGGGGGAGTGTGAGATTATTTATTGCCATTATGGGGGGCCGGGGTGTGACTTGAGGGGTGCCGGGGGGGGGCGGGGGGGAGTTGCTGGGGAAGGTCCCTCATGGCCCCCCTGCCCCAGCTCTGCCACTTCAGCCCGGTCTGTTGCTGCAGGGGCCAGGCCTGGCCTGGGCTTTGCCGGTGCCCCCAGCGCGGCTCTGGGCGGGGGCGCTGGGCCCGGCCCCTCCGGGGGGCACAGGGGTCCCGGGGGCTGCAGGGCAGGGCCGGGAGCGGGTGCGCACACGGGGCTGTTCCCAGGGCCGGGGCCAGGAGGAGGGGGGTGTTAGGGAAGGGGGGAACTTTCCAATAAAACTGGTGAAAAGTGTGCAAAGTCCGGTCTCTTTATTAGTCGAAGGCAGCGGGGGTGGTGGGGCCCCAGCCCCCACCCCGGTAGCCCCCCAGGGGCTGCCCGGAGCAGGCCTCCCTTGGCAGGGCTGCCCCAGCACCTCTGCCCTGAGCCCTGCGCTCGGAATAAAGCTGTTTATTGCCTTTGAATGCCTGCTCCGTGACCCCCGGGGGCTCGGCTGACGCCCGAGTGTGGGCGGGAGCCGCGGGGGAGCCGCAGCGCGGCTGAGGGGCCGGGGGCTCCGTCCGAGCGTCCGGGGCCGCGCCGCGGGGCAGGGCCGCGGCCGCCGAATCTTTGGCAGGTGCCCTCCGCGGGCCGGGGGGCGCAGGGCCCGTCCCCGCGGAGCCCCGGCCCGGCCCGGCGCCCACCGAGAGCCCTGAGCCGCTGGCGCCATCACACCGGCATCGGCATCTCGTTGTACTCGTCCACACCTTCCCGCTCGTCCAGGATGGGCTCGGCCTCGGCTGCGTCCAGCTGCGGGACACGGCGGCTGAGGGGCAGCCAGGGCCGCCGGCCCTGCCGGCCCCGGAGCCGCCGCCCCCGCCGCCCCCGGGACAACGGCGCGGCCACTTACACACTTCATTTCCCGGTCGGTGAAGATGCGGCTGAGCAGGCACATGCGGAGTGGCACCGTGAGGATGAGGATGAAGGGGAAGGCGAGGGAGGCCACAGTGGACATGACGGCCCAGAGCACGGCCAGGCAGGCCAGCTGCAGCGCGGTGAACAGGTGCATGCGCAGCGTGCGCACCTGGGCACGAGAGGAGTCACTGCCGGGCGCCCGGCTGGGCCTGTGTCCCCCTCCCACCGTGGGCACGGCTTGGCCCAGGGGTACCCACACCCCAGACACGGCCCCCCAGCCCCGCCGGGGTCTGTCCTCGTCTGCCCGCCTAAACAAGGCTCTGCCACAGCCTGTCCTGCAGACACCGCAGGGCTCCCACGCAAGAGTACCCCAGCCTGGCTGCTGTCCCCGACAACGGTCCTGCCCCTAAGGATCCTCCCCAGGCCCCCTCCCCACCTTTTTGACATAGGTGACATCAGGGTGGTGCTTGGGGGGCATCAGCAGCAGCTGCAGGCGCTCGTAGAACTGGATGCCATTGAGGGAGGTGACACCCATGTAGAGGAAGATGCCGAAGAGCACGGCCAGTGGGATCTGCCGCAGCAGGTCCCCGATGACAATGGACAGCCCTGGGCCAGAGCAGTGTCAACCTGGGGAGGGGCTCAGCACAGCCCTCCAGCCCCAGTTACCCCTGCCCACTTAACCCCCTCACATGGGGAGGGTCCCACATCCCTGTGTCCACCAGGGACAGGATGGCCACACCAATTTGGCAGGGGTGCCCCAGCCCCCTCCCCACGCTGCCCCCTTCCCACTGCACTGCAGCCCCCCGGGTCCCGAGGGCCAGACCTACCGACAAGCACGGCCACCAGCAGCCCGGTGACCCGCTGCTCCTTCACTTCCTGGATCTTGGGCTTGTCCCCAGGTGCCACGGCCTTGCTCATGACAGTGAGGGCGTTGGCGTGGGTCACGGAGCGCACGGTGGCTGCGGCCAGCCAGGGCAGCCCAAAGAGCGCAAAGAAGCCTCCCATGGCCACGATGAGCAGGAGGTCGAGGTGGAACCCGGAGCCCTTCTGCAGCATCCGCTCCTTCTTGCTGATGATCAGCCTGGGCACGAGGGCAGGTGGTTGGCACAGCACAGGCTCCTCCTTGCCCACCAATGCCCCCTGCCCGGCCCCACCACACTCACGTGGTGATCTGGGTCTCCATGAAGATGAGGATAAAGACGAGGATGGCGGGGAGGCCGCTGGCCACCATCATCCACACAGGGAAGGCACTCTGCATGCCCAGGGGGTTGATCACCCAACCCCGCTTGTCTGGGGCTGTCACTGAGAACCCACTGGGCACACTCAGCTTCTGCAGGGGGTGGGGGAGACAAGTGCTCAGAGGGCGCTGGCTGTGCCCCACAGAGTGAGGGGGGCCATGGAGGCACCAGGACCCACAGAAACCGGATTCAGCAGGAGAGGAAAGGTCAAATGCTGGGAGCCAGAGGTGGCCAAGCAAGTGCTGCCATGCTGGGGACAGATGGAGCTGCTGACCCGCAGCCAGGACAGTGGGATGGGGCACAGGGATCCCTAAGAGGGTGTGGGGTTAGGCATCGTGCCCAGGCAGTGGATGGGTGGCTGCTCACCTGTGTGTAGGTGTCCTGGATGCTGTAGTCCACCAGCACCATCACCAGGATGGCAATGGGCACCCCAAAGTCCCCGATGAGCCTCCGGATCTGGGGGAACACCAGCGCCAGCCTGGCCACAGCTCTCCTGGCTCACCCAGCCCCCCTGGGCATGTCACAGCCCCACGGCCCCCAGGCTCACCCCAGCCCCACGGCCACCCCCACGCACCCGTCCGGGGAAGAAGCGGCTGTTCTTGAACTTGCGCAGGAAGAAGGCGATGAAGAAGGTGCCGGCCATGAGCACAAGTGACAGCAGCGCCGTGTTGGGCTGCCCCGTGACCTTGGTGGCACCGCGGGCAGCCGGGCTGGTGGCCGGGGCTGTGGTGTTGGCCACGCTGCCGTTGGCCGAGGCCTCGGCCGAGCTGTTGGCGCTCAGGCAGCCATGCAGCGGGTGCTCCTGGAAGATCTGGAGCAGCAGGACGGGATGTTCAGCCCCATCCTGCCTGGCCCTGCTGCAGCCCCCTCGGCTCATCCCCCTCAGCTCACCTTGGCCAGCTTGGAAAAGGTCTCATAGATGAAGATGAGGGAGATGAGAAAGGCAAAGATCTCCTGGGTGAAGCGGGAGACAAATCGCACCAGGAAGCTGCCCTCAAAGGCCACCATGACCAGCACGATGAGGATGAGCCAAAAGCCGATCCAGACACGCCCCACCAGGTACTCCAGCTCATTGGACGTGCAGAACTGCCCAGCCATGCGCACAGACAGATGGACAGACGGGTGTCAGGATGGTGGCAGGGCTGGGCAGAGCCCTGGGCAGTGGGGCACAGCCCTGGGCAGTGGGGCCGGGGCACGGGTGTCTCCCCCAGCCCCCAGGGCAGACCCAGCACCTCACCGTGAAGAAGGCTTCCTCAAAGACGAGCAGTGGCCCCGAGAAGCCGATGACCAGCAGGGGCTGAGCACCCAGCAGGCAGAAGAGGACGCCCTGCAGCGACGTGGAGATGATCAGCTCCGACACCCCGATCAGGTCCTGCGTCTTCTCCCCTGCGGCAGGACAGGCTCAGGCACACATCAGCATGGGCCCCTCAGCCTCACGGCCCTGCCCCGTGGCACACTCACTGGGCAGCACTGCTGCAGCCTCTGTGACTGCACCACCCCTGCAGGCCTGCACACCCCGCACTCACCCAGCAGCCCCCCGAAGGTGATGGCAGGGGACAGCGCAGCAAAGTAGATGAAGATGACGGCGGCGATGCACTGGGGGTCCAGCGCATCTCGGAAGTCGCTCAGGTACTGGGGGTACCTCCGCCGCACGTCCCGGATCAGCCCCCCGAAGGGGCGGCCCGTGCGCCTCAGGGGGTCGTCATCCTCTTCAGCCTCGTCCTCCACCACCTTCAGCTTCAGCAGCGCTGGGGGCAGGCGGATGCACAGACAGTGAGACCCCAATAGCTGGGACGACCCCCAAACCCTGCCCTGGCCCCAGCCCTGCCCCTGGCACCTTTCTCCTCAGGGGACTTGGGCTCCAGCAGCAGCCTCCTCTCCTGCTCCATCCTCTTCTTCAGCATCTCGCGCTGGAAGTGGGCGACGCTGCGCAGCAGCTCCTCACCCTGCACCTCGGACGGCGGCAGCACCACGCTGCAGTCCAGGAACTCGTTGATGGCATTCAGAAGGTCGTGACGGTCGTCAGCCAGGTACGCGGCCTCGTGGAATTGCTGGGGGCGATGGCAGGGTCAGTGCCCAGTGCTCTGCGGTGTCCTGAGAGCCTGGTACCGCACAGCCCCAAGCCCAGGGCCTCAGGATGTCCCTGGTCCTGGCACAGCCCTGAGCTTCCCAGCCCTGACAGGACTCCAAGCCTTCATCCTGGCATTTCTCTGAGACCCCAGCACTGGCATGACCTCCAGCCCATCCCATCTGAGTCCTGAGCTTCCAGCCCCATCACAGCCCCAAACCCCCAGACCAGTGGGGTCTCGAGATCATAGCCCCAGCAGGACCCTGAGCCCCCAGCCCTGGCACAACCCTGAGCTCCCTGCCCAGCACAGCCTCAAGCCCTGCCCCAGCAGAGCCCAGAACCCCCATCCTGGTGCAGCCCCAAACCTCCCAACCTGGCACAGCCTGAGCCCCCCACCCTGGCACGACCCCAGTGCCCAGGGCACGGACCTTGTCGGACATGAGGGTGGAGATGGAGCGCCCAATCTCGTGGTAGTCCATGTGGGTGCTGCTGGGGCCCAGCAGCACGAACAGGAACCGCACAGGCACGGGCACCTCCAGCACCGCGTCCAGCTCCACAGCCTCCTGCAGCCGCACAAAGGCCATGGTGGGCTGGTCCAGGAACTCCACACAGCCTGGGGGCACAAGGGGCACGGGGGTCACCAGGGTGCCTGGTATGCGGCCCCCACACCCCTGGCCTGCCCACCCCTCCATACCCACGAGCACCACCGTGGCCTCGGCGTTGTCGGGGATCTTCTCCAGCAGCTTCAGCTCGTGCTTTGACTTGGAGCGAGTGATGCCAGCTGGGGGCGTGGGAGTGAGGACCTCCCTCTGTGGGGACAGAGTGGGGGACTGGGGTCAGGGCCCTTCCCCAGAGCACGGGCAGGGCCTGGGGGCCACGGCACCCACCTCCTTCTCCATGTCGACACGCGTGTCGTGCTCGCCGGCGTGGCCAGCTATGAGGGGCTCGGTGACGGCTGGCTCGCTGCCCTCAGCCACGTGGTTGGTGCTGTGGTGGTGCACGAGCAGGGAGCCCAGGCTGCCCGCCGAGATGTTCCTCGGGAAGGAGAACTCCTTCTCGTCGCTCGGGTGGCTGCAGGACAGGGCCAGGGCTGTCCGTGGCGGCCCAACGGCACAGCCATTGCCAGGATCCCAGGGACAGCATCAGCCCCTCAGCTCAGGGCGCAGAGCCCAGGGGAAAGGGGCTGTGTTCGTGCCCCCCACGCCCACCTGTGCTTGAGCAGCAGCGCCCGCAGCACGTTGGCACGGTCCTCAGCCCGGATCTGGTCCGTGATCACCATCTGCTCCACCACCTGGTGAGCCACCCCCGGCAGCGTCTTTTGGTCCAGATCCAGGAGCACGGCCCCTGCACAACGGAAGGGGGGCTGAGGCCAGCAGGGACAGGACCCCACCTCACCATGGGCCCCACAGGGTGGTCTCTGCCTCCCTACCGTGGGCCAGGGTCTTGCGGAGCTCCAGGAGGCTGCGGAAGGAGAGGGAGGCCACATGGGGTTTGCCCCAGCGGTCTGTCTCCTCCTCCACGTCCTCCTCAAACTTGATCCAGCGCGCCGTCTCCTTCCACTGCAGCTCCTGGTTCTTGTCCACCACCAGCTCGTTCAGCTCCACAAACACCTGCAGCACAGCTGGGTCAGAGCTGCGACCCCAGGGCACCCCGGCCCTGCCCGTCCCCTGCCCCAGGCCCCCGCACCTCGTGGGGCTGCCGGTCCTGCTTGCGCTGCCGCGTGCTGGGCTCCTTGTGGCCCTTGCTGACGTGCACCATCTGTGCCTTGGCACTCTTCCGCACCAGGTGCCGCCGCACACCCGGCACATCCTCGAAGCGGTGACCTGAGGGGGGTCAGCAATGCTGGGGTGGCCACTCTGTGGGGCCCTGCATCTCAAACCCCAGCACAGGGACACTGAGCCCAGCTTGGGCAGCCGTGGGGCTGTGGGATGTGTCCTGCCTGGGATAGCTCAGGGCAGAGCGATCGTCCCAGTGCTGGGGGCAAGCGCTGCAGCTCGGGGGGGGTCACTTGGTCACCACCAGCAACGCCAAGCAGGAGTCGAGGTGGCTCCTGGCACTGGTGTCACCTGCTCCCTGTGTGCCAAGGCCCACCCATGCTCACTGGCACATGGGCTCTCCCCTGGGAGCTCCACAGCAAAAGCATCACCTGCCACCCTGAGAGTCCTGGACTGTGAATGCCTGGGGCTGGTAAGTGCCCAGGGGAGCCACCACCACTGCTACTGCCATCCAGCTACTGGAGCCACCGGCTCCAGCTGCCCCGGGCTCAGCTCCTGGCCACACTCAACAGGGACTCGGCCCAGCCCTGGCATCAGGAATGGGTCCCCTGTGGTTGTGCCTAGCACTGGGAGCAGGGTCAGTGCCTGCATCCAGCCCAGCTTGGCTGCAGACACCAGCCACCCTGGTGCTGCCAACCCCACTGTTCCAAACCCGCCATCCCCAGCAATGCCAGCGCCACTGTCCCCAGCCCCACTCCCCTGGCACTGCCTGACCCACTGTCCCAGCCCACTCGCCCGGCACAGACCAGCGCAGCCCCACTCACTCTTCATGTAGTCCAGGTCAGCCGAGGCCAGTGTCTGTGCCTCTGACTCGTCTGTCGGCATCTTCTGGTAGCGGTCCTGCTCGGCGGCCGTCATGCTGCCGATGCAGCGCCGCTCGTGCAGGTTGTAGCTCCGGTGCCCCGGCTGTGACTTTGGTGCAGGGCGACCCGGGGACCCAGCCTCAGCGGCTGCCCCTTCCCCCAGAGCCCCCTGCTCTGCATCAGGGCTGCAAGGCAGGAGCCCACCTCAGTGCTGAGCCCCCCTCTGCGCCCCAATCCTGCCACGGGGTACTGGAGGGGGCTGTCCAGTCCCCAACCCTGCCATGGGGCAGCCAGAGGATGCCCACTCCCCAAGAGCTCTAGCACTGCCCAACCCCAGCTCACCTGCTGGCCTGGGCTTCCTTCGGGGTCGTGCCCCCTCGGGGCTCGGGGGGGGAGCCGGGCAGTGCCACGGGGGCTGCTGGCTCCTCTGCCCGGCGGTCGGGCACCTCATCCTCCTGCAGGAAGAACTGAGGGGGCAGCGGGTGAGCCACATCTCCCTGGCCATGGGCAGCACCGGCCCCAGCTCCTCTGGTGCCCCAGCTGTGCCCAGACACGCTGAGCCGCCCCCACGCCAGCCGTGCCCTCACCTGCACTGCCTCGGCTGGCCCGGGCTGCCGCAGCTCCTCCGCCGACCGCTCCGTCTCCGTCTCGCACGCTTCATCCTCATCCTCTTCAGCCTCCTCGATGGTGGGGGTCTCTCCAGGGACAGAGGCACGCCGGGCCTTCTTTTTGCCCTTTTTGGGGATCCCCTTCTTGCGGCGGGCGTCAGGGGGCAGGTGCGTGGAGAGCGGGTGGTGGATGTGGTGGGACGAATGGCGGTGGTCTGGGGGGACTGGGAGTTGGTGCTGCGCTCCCTGCCCATCTCCTGCCAGTTCCCCACTCCCTGCTTGCCCCCTGTCCTCTCCCTGCCCATCCCCTGCTCCGTGCCCGCCCTTGGCCCCGCTCACACTCGAAGTCCTCCTCGCCGTAGCTGCGCCCGGCCTCCTCAGCGTTGCGGGGGTGAGTGTCGTTCAGGATCTCCTCGAAGCGCTCCACACCCAGGGCCTTGTTCAGGTCCTTCTCCTCCTCCTCCTCCCCGAAGGCAGGTGAGCCGGCGCCCAGCGCCTCCTGCTCGGGCTGTGGGCCGGCGGCAGGGATGAGCGGGCGCAGGGTGGCGCCGGCACCGCCGCCCGCCACAGCGCGCCCCGGACACGCAGCCCCACGGGATGGGTGCCCCGGGCAGGGGCTCTCAGAGCTCCCGAGGGCACCCAAGGGCTGTGCACCCCTGTGCCCTGGGCTGGGCACCCGCTGCATGTGCACCCACTACATGTACACCTGCTGCATGTACACCTGCTGCATGTGCACCCACATACCCCCAGCACCCCCAGCCCCGGCACTGTGCTCCGGCGTCACCTCCACCCCCTGTGCCACAGCACCCCAGCTCCAGGGGCTGTGCCCCCGGGTATCCCAGTGCCCTGCTCTCCTACGAGCTGGGACCCGAGCTGGGACCACCTGTGCTGTGCCCCTGTACAACCTCAGCACCCTCCGTGCCATGTCCAGGTGCTGAGCCCCCGCCCACCCCGGTGCTGTCCATTCCCCAGCCCCTGCACCCAAACAGCTCTGGGCTCTGTACCCCCGGGCTCTGCGCCCCCCTGGCTCTGTACCCCAGGCTCTGTACCCCTGGCTCTGTACCCCTGCCTCTGTGCCCCCTGGCTCTGTACCCCTGGCTCTGTACCCCAGGCTCTGTGCCCGGGCTCTGTACCCCCTGGCCCCGTGCCCCCCGGCTCTGTGCCCCCCGGCTCTGTACCCCGGGCTCTGTACCCCTCAGCTCTGTACCCCTGGCTCTGTACCCCTGGCTCTGTACCCCCCAGGCTCTGTACCCCTGGCTCTGTACCCCTGGCTCTGTACCCCCGGCTCTGTACCCCTGGCTCTGTACACCTGGCTCTGTACCCCCCAGGCTCTGTACCCCTGGCTCTGTACCCCTGGCTCTGTACCCCCCAGGCTCTGTACCCCTGGCTCTGTACCCCTGGCTCTGTACCCCCGGCTCTGTACCCCTGGCTCTGTACCCCCCAGGCTCTGTACCCCTGGCTCTGTACCCCCAGCTCTGTACCCCCGGCTCTGTACCCCTGGCTCTGTACCCCTGGCTCTGTACCCCCGGCTCTGTACCCCCGGCTCTGTACCCCCCAGGCTCTGTACCCCTGGCTCTGTACCCCTGGCTCTGTACCCCGGGCTCTGTACCCCCGGCTCTGTACCCCTGGCTCTGTACACCTGGCTCTGTACCCCCCAGGCTCTGTACCCCTGGCTCTGTACCCCTGGCTCTGTACCCCCCAGCTCT